>NC_086447.1:330600267-330787767 GCF_028390025.1 Pseudophryne corroboree | reverse complement strand
AAACGCGGATACCACCTTAGGAAGAAATTGCTGATGAGCTCTGTCAAATGCCCCTAGCTCCGACACACGTCTTGCTGAAGCCAAGGCCAACAGTGTGACGGTCTTCCATGTAAGGTACTTTACGTCAACCTCCTGTAACGGTTCAAACCAGTACAATTGGAGGAACTGCAGCACCAAATTGAGATCCCAAGGTGCCGTGGGAGGCACAAAGGAAGGCTGGATTTGTAGAACACCTTTCAAGAACGTCTGTACCTCAGGAGGAGAAGCCAATTGTTTCTGAAAGTGAATAGACAAGGCCGAAATCTGGACTTTAATTGAGCCTAGGCATAGGCCCACATCCACTCTCGACTGCAGAAAAAGCAGGAGACGTCCCAGATGAAATTCCACCACAGAATATTGTCTGCTCTCACTCCAAGAGACATACTTCTTCCATATACGGTGGTAATGTTTAGACGTTACCCCCTACCTGGCTTGGATTATAGTCAGGATGACCTTGTCAGGAATCCCTGTCCTGGTTAGAATCAGCCGTTGTACTTCCATGCCATTAAACGTAGCCACGGTAAGTCTTGATAGACGAACGGCCCTGTTGCAGAAGAGCCTTGCGAAGAGCTAGAGGCCACGGATCTTCGATCAGCATTCCGAGAAGATCCGCGTACCATGCCCTTCGAGGCAAGTCCGGAGCAATGAGGATTGCTTGAACCTTTTCCCTTTTTATTCTCTTTAGAATTCTTGGCATCAGAGCAAGTGGAGGAAACAAGTACACCAGCTGATAGACCCACGGTGTTGTCAGAGCGTCTACCGCCACTGCTTGTGGGTCTCTTGACCTGGAACAATACCTATTGAGCTTCTTGTTGAGTCGAGAGGCCATCATGTCGCTCTGTGGACATCCCCACCGACGTGTCAACCCCCGGAACACCTCTGGGTGGAGGCCACACTCCCCCGGGTGGAGGTCATGTCTGCTGAGGAAGTCTGCTTTCCAGTTGTCTACTCCCGGAATGAAGACTGCCGACAATGCCATGGCATGTTTTTCCGCCCAGAGGAGAATTCTTGACACCTCTGACATTGCTGCTCTGCTTTTCGTTCCGCCCTGTCGGTTTATGTACGTTACGGCCGTTACATTGTCCAACTGGACTTGAATGGCCTGATTCAGAAGTAGAGATGAGGCCTGCAGAAGGGCGTTGTAGATTGCCAAGATGTTTATTGGAAGGACGACTTCCCGACTTGACCATCTTCCTTGAAACTGCACCCCCTGGGTGACTGCTCCCCAACCTCTGAGGCTTGCGTCTGTGGTTAGCAGAATCCAATTCTGAATCTCAAACCTCTGACCCTCAACGAGGTGAGAAGTCTGTAGCCACCACAGAAGGGAGATTTTGGCTCTTGGTGACAGACAGATCCTCTGGTGCATGTGAAGATGCGATCCGGACCATTTGTCCAAAAGATTCAGCTGGAAGGTCCTTGCATGAAACCTTCCATACTGAAGCACCTCGTAAGAGGCCACCATTTTCCCCAGAAGGCGAATGCACAGATGCCCCGAGATCCGAATTGGCTTCAGGACAGCCCGAACCATCAACTGGATTACCATAGCCTTCTCAAAGGGAAGGAACACTCTCTGAGACTATGTGTCCAGTATCATTCCCAGGAAAGGAGGTCTCTGGGGTAAATTTACTAAGATGGGAGTTCTATTTAAGATGGGATGTTGCTCATAGCAACCAATCAGATTTTACTTCTCATTTATCTAGCACCTTCTAGAAGATAATACCTGGAATCTGATTGGTTGCTATGGGCAACATCCCATCTTAAATAGAACTCCCATCTTCGTAAATTTACCCCTCTGTATCGGTTCCAGGTGAGATTTTGGTAAGTTCAGAATCCACCTGTGATCCAGGGGTAGTTTGATTGAGAAGCCAATGCTGCTAACAACCGCTCCCTGGACGGTGCCTTTATCAGAAGATCGTCCAGGTACCGAATTATGTTCACTCCCTGTTTGCGGAGTAGAAACATCATCTCTGCCATCACCTTGGTGAACACTCTTGGTGCCGTGGAGAGACCAAATGGCCGGGCCTGGAACTGGTAGTGGCAGATCGGAATGTGAAGGTACACATCCTTGATATCCAGAGACACTAGGAATTCCCCTTCCTCCAGACCTGAGATCACCGCTCTCAGAGACTCCATCTTGAATTTGAACACTCGGAAGTACAAGGTCAATGACTTGAGGTTCAAAATCGGTCTTACCGAACCGTCTGGTTTTGGTACTACATTTACCTCCAAATCAGGTGAACGTTGTAGGAATTACAATGGTTTCTATATGTGTCTCCCACTTTTTAAGGGACCAAAAGTAATGGGACAAACTAAACAATCCTAAATCAAACTTTCACTTTTTAATACTTTGTTGCAAATCCTTTGCAGTCAATTACAGCCTGAAGTCTGGAACGCATAGACATCACCAGACACTGGGTTTCATCCCTGGTGATGCTCTGCCAGGCCTCTACTGAAAATGTCTTCAGTTCCTGCTTGTTTTGGGGGCATTTTCCCTTCAGTTTTGTCTTCATCAAGTGAAATGCATGCTCAATCGGATTCAGGTCAGGTGATTGACTTGGCCATTGCATAACTTTCCACTATTTGCCTTAAAAAACTCTTTGGTTGCTTTCGCAGTATGCTTCGGGTCATTGTCCATCTGCACTGTGAAGCGCCGTCCAATGAGTTCTGAAGCATTTGACTGAATATGAGCAGATAATATTGCCCGAAACACTTCAGAATTCATCCTGCTGCTTTTGTCAACAGTCACATTATCAATAAATACAAGGGAACCAGTTCCATTGGCAGCCATACATGCCCGCGCCATGACACTACCACCACCATGCTTCACTGATGAGGTGGTATGTTTTGGATCATGAGCAGTGCCTTTCTTTCTCCATACTCTTCTCTTCCCATCACTCTGGTACAAGTTGATCTTTATCTCATCTGTCCATAGGATGTTGTTCCAGAACTGTAAAGGCTTTTTTAGATGTTGTTTGGCAAACTCTAATCTGGACTTCCTGTTTTTGTGGCTCACCAATGGTTTACATCTTGTGGTGAACCCTCTATATTCACTCCTGTGAAGTCTTCTCTTGATTGTTGACTTTGACACATATACACCTACCTCCTGGAGAGTGTTCTTGATCTGGGCAACTGTTGTGAAGGGGTTTTCTTCACCAGGGAAATAATTATTCTGTCATCCACCACAGTTGTTTTCCGTGGTCTTCCGGGTCTTTTGGTGTTGCTGAGCTCTCTCCGGTGCGTTCTTTCTTTTTAAGAATGTTCCAAACAGTTGATTTGGCCTCACCTAATGTTTTTGCTATCTCACTGATGGGTTTGTTTTGATTTTTCAGCCTAATGATGGCTTGCTTCACTGATAGTGGTAGCTCTTTGGATCTCATATTGAGAGTCGACAGCAACAGATTCCAAATGCAAATGTCACACCTGGAATCTACTCCAGACCTTTTACCTGCTTAATCGATGATGAAATAACGAGGGAATAGCCCACACCTGTCCATGAAATAGCTTTTGAGTTGATTGTCCCATTACTTTTGGTCCCTTCAAAAGTGGGAGGCACATATAGAAACCATTGTAATTCCTACACCATTCACCTGATTTGGATGTAAATACCCTCAAATTAAAGAGGAAAGTCTGCAGTTAAAGCACATCTTGTTTGTTTCATTTCAAATCTATTGTGGTGGTGTATAGAGCCCAAAATATGAGAATTGTGTTGATGTCCCAATATTTATGGATCTGACTGTATGTGTGTATGTATGTATGTATGTATGTATGTATGTATGTGTATATATATATATACACTGCTCAAAAAAATAAAGGGAACACTTAACACAATGTAAATCCAAGTCAAACACACTTCTGTGAAATCAAACTGTCCACTTAGGAAGCAACACTGATTGACAATCAATTTCACATGCCGTTGTGCAAATGGAATAGACAACAGGTGGGAATTATAGGCAATTAGCAAGACACCCCCAATAAATTGTTGTGGGGTGTGACCACAGACCACTTCTCAGCTCCTATGCTTTCTGGCTGATGTTTTGGTCACTTTTGAAAGCTGGCGGTGCTTTCACTCACGTGGTAGCATGAGACGGAGTCTACAACCCACACAAGTGGCTCAGGTAGTGCAGCTCATCCAGGATGGCACATCAATGCGAGCTGTGGCAAGAAGGTTTGCTGTGTCTGTCAGCGTAGTGTCCAGAGCATGGAGGCGCTACCAGGAGACAGGCCAGTACATCAGGAGACTTGGAGGAGGCCATAGGAGGGCAACAACCCAGCAGCAGGACCGCTACCTCCGCCTTTGTGCAAGGAGGAGCACTGCCAGAGCCCTGCAAAATGACCTCCAGCAAGCCACAAATGTGCATGTGTCTACTCAAGCGATCAGAAACAGACTCCATGAGGGTGGTATGAGGGCCCGACGTCCACAGGTGGGGGTTGTGCTTACAGCCCAACACCGTGCAGGACGTTTGGTATTTGCCAGAGAACACCAAGATTGGCAAATTCGCCACTGGCGCCTGTGCTTTTCACAGATGAATGCAGGTTCTCACTGAGCACAAGTGACAGACGTGACAGTCTGGAGACGCCAAGGAAAACGTTCTGCTGCCTGCAACATCCTCCAGCATGACCGGTTTTGGCAGTGGGTCAGTAATGGTGTGGGGTGGCATTTCTTTGGGGGGCCGCACAGCCCTCCATGTGCTCGCCAGACGTAGCCTGACTGCCATTAGGTAGAGATGAGATCCTCAGACCCCTTGTGAGACCATATGCTGGTGCGGTTGGCCCTGGGTTCCTCCTAATGCAAGACAATGCTAGACCTCATGTGGCTGCAAGACGAAGGCATTGATGCTATGGACTGGCCCGCCCATTCCCCAGACCTGAATCCAATTGAGCACATCTGGGACATCATGTCTCGCTCCATCCACCAACGCCACGCTGCACCACAGACTGTCCAGGAGTTGGCGGATGCTTTAGTCCAGGTCTGGGAGGAGATCCCTAAAGAGACCATCCGCCACCTCATCAGGAGCATGCCCAGGCGTTGTAGGGAGGTCATACAGGCACGTGGAGGCCACACACACTACTGAGCCTCATTTTGACTTGTTTTAAGGATATTACATCAAAGTTGGATCAGCGTGTAGTGTGTTTTTCCACTTTAATTTTGAGTGTGACTCCAAATCCAGACCTCCATGGGTTAATAAATTTGATTTCCATTGATAATTTTTGTGTGATTTTGTTGTCAGCACATTCAACTATGTAAAGAACAAAGTATTTAATAAGAATATTTCATTCATTCAGATCTAGGATGTGTTATTTTAGTGTTCCCTTTATTTTTTGGAGCAGTGTGTATATATATATATATATATATATATATATAATATATACAGCGGGGCAAAAATTATTTGGACAGCCACTGATTGTGCAGGTTGACACACTTAAAAAGATGAGAGGGCTCTGTAAATTCCATCATAGGTACACTTCAACTGTGAGACAGAATCTGAAAAATAAACCCATGAAATCACATTGGCTGATTTTTAAACAATTTACTTGTATGTTCTTGTGGAAAATAAATATTTGGACACCTACCAAGCAGCAAGATTTCTGGCTCTCTCAGACCTGTTACTTCTTTAAGAAGCTCTTCTATCCTCCACTCGTTACCTGTATTCAGGGCCGGTGCAAGGTTTCTCAGCACCCTAGGCAAATAGTCAGCGCCCCCCCCCCCCCCGGCAAAATACTGAGCCCTCAAGTAAAATTTAGGGATAAGATATCAGTGTTGTTTTAGCAGTTTGGGTGAAAGTGTTCAGATTAGGGGTTATTATTAGGGGAGGTGTGGTGTGAAATGGGCGAAGTGGGAATTTTTGAAGTAGGGGTATGGAAAAGTGAAGGTTGTAATTATGCGCGTGCCGCTCCAAAAAAGGGTGCGTGGCCACTTAAAAGGGGGCATGCCCTTCAGTGTAGTTTACCACCCCTTATACACATTTTGCACCACAATACTAGGACCCCTTATACTTTCTAGTACTGGTGCCCCTTTCACATTATACCACACAGTATGAGCTGAAAATCACATTATAGCACACGGTATGAGCCGAAAATCACATTATAGCACACGGTATTAGACGAAAATCACATTATAGCACACGGTATGAGCCAAAATTCACATTATAGCACACGGTATGAGACGAAATTCACATTATAGCACACGGTATGTGCCGAAATTCACATTATACCACACGGTATGAGCCAAAAATCACATTATAGCACACGGTATGAGCCGAAAATCACATTATAGCACATGGTATGAGCCGAAATTCACATTAAAGCACACGGTATGAGCCGAAATTCACATTATAGCACACGGTATGAGACAAAATTCACATTATAACACACGGTATGAGACAAAATTCACATTATAGCACACGGTATGAGACAAAATTCACATTAGAGCACACAGTATAAGCCGAAATTCACATCATGGCACACGGTATGAGCCGAAATTCACATTATGCCACGTGGAATGAGCCGATATTCACATTATGCCACACACATAGCCACATACTCACAGCCACATATATATATATATATATATATATATATATATATATATATATATATACACACACACAACCACATTTACATACACACAGTGTCCCCACCCTGACACTCTCCTCCATCAGTTCCCCTCTGCTCACCATTTGCCAGGTAGCCGGGGTATCAGCATACGGGAGCAGGAGCTGGGCAGCTATGCTGTGGAGTGGGAGCTGGCCACCCGAGTTATCAGGAGAAAGCCGGAGCTGGGCAGCCGAGCTATCAGGAGGGCGGGAGCCGGAGCCTTGACATAATCATGCCGCATGCAGGAGCCGAACCTTGCAGCCGCACTGTACTTTTTCAAATCTGCTGTGGACCGGCAGCCAATAAGGAGCAGCCGCTCCTGATTGGCTGCCGGTCCGCAGCAGATTTGAAATAGTAGCGCTGAGATCAGCTTGATGTGGCGGCGGACCAGTGGGGGACAGTACTTGAAGTGGGGACAGTACTCGAAGTGCCGGTATACCAAACCATTGTACACAAGCCCACTTCAGGCACTATATATTTATTTAATACTGCGGCACTCAGAGTCGTTTAAAAAGAGCAAAGTGTAGTCAAAAAAATTTACATCACATAGTCCAACATTTCAGGGTGCCTAACCCCATTGTAACACCTTGACAAAGGGGTTAGGCACCCCGAAACATTGATCTATGTGATGTACATTTTTTTTACAACACTTTGCTCTTTTTAAACGACTCTGAGTGCCGCAGTATCAATTCTATATACTATCCTCCGAACTGGGGGCACCGGCCCAATCAACATCCAAAATTATATATATAAAATATATATGGAATACATATGATATCTTGGCGCTTAGGATGCCAAAATACAGACAGCGACATCCAAGAGATTAAAATCCAGACACTTACTAATTAAGTAAGCTAATCCTGATCCCTAACCCCCCCATCCCCCAAACCCTAACACACCTTTCCCGCAGCCTGACCCCCCTTCCCCCCTCCAGCTTAATCCTAACCCTCCCTGGTGGTAACTAACCCTAACCACCCCCTTCCTGCAGCTTAAATCTAGCCCTACTTCAGTTCTCCCCCAGCCTAACCCTGTCCCTCCCCCTACCCGCAGCTTAACCCTAACCCTCCCCCACAAGCCTACACCTAACCTCTCCCCTCCCTCCCACCCCCCATCCCCTGTGGCTTACTTCTCTAGGGTCGTGTCAGTTTGGGATCCCAGCATTTGGGACAGCCCCCCTGCGTATCCACAGCAGCGGTGGGAGGGGCAAAATGTCAGGGAGGATGTGGCTCAATCCCGTATGCACGGAGCTCAGAGGTGCAGGCCAGGGAGAGCAGATGCCGGACGCCGCTGCCAGGGAGCAATGTACGGCGCGGCGCCTGCTGCACGTCCCTTCCCTGCTACTCACCTCTCGGCAGGATGAGGATGAGTTGCGCGGTGCGGAGGGGAGAAGCCTCCTCCACAGGCAAGGACAGCTTTGTTGCCTCCTGCCTCCTTACCTGGTTTGCGGACCCGGCGCCGGCGGAGGGAGCAGATCATCACGGTCATCAGGTCGGGGGGGGGGGGGGGGAGGAGAGAGGAGTGAGTGAGCGACACAAGAGGGGAAGGTCAGACAGAGAAGTCACTTCCTTTTTTTTTATTTGCTGAACTCAGCGCCGCCCTTCAAGTGCCGCCGCCCATAGGCAGCTGCCTAAGGCTGCCTAATGGTGGCGCCGGCCCTGCCTGTATTAATGGCACCTGTTTGAACTGGTTATCTGCATAAAAGGCACCTGTCCACACCCTCAAACAGTCAGACTGCTACCTCTCCACCATGACCAAGACCAGAGAGCTGTCTATGGACACCAGGGACAAAATTGTAGAGCTGCACAAGGCTGGGACGAGCTACTCGACAATAGGCAAGCAGCTTGGTGAGAAGAGATCAACTGTTGGCACAATTACTAAAAAATGGAAGAAATACAAGATCACTGACAATCTCCCTCGACTTGGTGCTCCATGCAAGATCTTACCTCGTGGGGTATCAATGATCTTGAGAACCGTAAGGAATCAGCTTAGAACTACATGGGGGGACCTGGTCAATGACCTCAAGAGAGCTGGGACCACAGTCACAAAGGTTACAATTAGTAACACACTACGTCGTCATGGATTGAAATCCTGCAGCGCTGAAAGGTCCCCCTTAAGCCAGCACATGTCCAGGCCCGTCTAAAGTTTGCCAGTGACCATCTGGATGATCCAGAGGAGGATTGGGAGAATGTAATGTGGTCAGATGAGAGCAAAATCAAACTTTTTGGTATAAACTCCACTCGCCATGTTTGGAGGGAGAAGAATGATGAATGGCATCCCAAGAACACCATACCCACTGTGAAGCATGGGGGTGGAAACATCATGCTTTGGGGCTGCTTTTCTGCAAAGGGGACAGGACGACTGAACCGAATTATGGAGAGAATGAATGGGGCCATTTATCGTGAGATTTTGGGCAAAAACCTCCTTCCATCAGTAAGAGCATTGAAGATGGAACGTGGCTGGGTCTTCCAGCATGACAATGACCCCAAACACACCGCCCGAGCAACTAAGGAGTGGCTTCGTAAGAAGCATTTCAAGGTCCTGGAGTGGCCTAGCAAGTCTCAAGACCTCAACCCAATAGAAAGTCCGTTTTGCCCAGCGACAGCCCCAAAACATGACAGATCTAGAGAAGATCTGCATGGCCAAAATACCTGCTACAGTGTGTGCAAACCTGATCAAGAACTACAGGAAATGTTTGACCTCTGTAATTGCCAACCAAGGTTATATTACAAAGTATTGAGTCAAACTTTTTGATTGTCCAAATATTTGTTTTCCGCAAGAATATACAAATAACTTGTTTAAAAATCATACAATGTGATTTCCTAGGTTTTTTTTTTTCTTCTTCAGATTCTGTCTCTCACAGTTGAAGTGTACCTATGATGGAAATTCCAGACCTCTCTCATCTTTTTAAGTGGGTCAACTTGCACAATTGGTGGCTGTCCAAATATTTCTTTGCCCCAATGTGTGTGTGTGTGTGTGTGTGTGTGTATGTTAGGCGCCGAGGGTCCGCTCGTCAGTGCGGCCGGCGCCTAGCAACAGGGACGCCACTGTCGGATCGTGTTCCCCGTTGCTGGGTCTAAGTTTATATCATCACTGGTTTCCTGGCTGTGTAGCATGCAGCTGCACGGCATGTTGTAATTATCACTCATCTGTTTCCCTGGCCATGCAGCTTGTCAGCTGCATGGCATTTAATCCAATCAGCCTCCAAACAGCTGATTGGAAGACTCTCTGTTAAAAGCACTCCCAGGACTCCTCACAGACGCCGGTGATAGCTTCCTGTTTGCCTGATTCTGCTGCAGAGAGAGTTCCCAGTCCCGGTCTGTTCGTTTGTTCCTGTTCTCAGTGATCCAGTACTCGGAAGTTACCATCTGTTCCTGGAGTCTGACCGAGCACCTTTAACATCTGGTGGTGTTCGTGAGTCGCGGCGCAGCCGTGTGTTGCGGCTTGTCCGCTACTATTTATTATTGTGTTTATTTTGAGTTCTGGAGCTTTGCGGAGGATTCCGCTTCCACAAGATCCACTCTGGTGTCCAGCGGTGCCGGATAGGAGTATCGGATCCGTGGATCCTTGGTTGTCCTTTTCCCTGGCGGCTAGTCCGCACATACCTTTTGATTTAGTTAAGTTAGCTTGTAACCCCTGGCTTGGTTGCTTAGTCAGAGGGCCCCTTGTTATCTCCCTGTCTCGGACTTCCCCTTGTCTCCCATTAAGACCTGCGGGGGCATCGGGGTTGGGCAGACATAATCCGCCCTTCGAACGCGGCTGCCATGGGCTCAAGCAACCATAGTCTCGCAGGGGATTTCTGATAACACGGGCGAGACAACGGAGTTAGGGCGCCAGGGGTTACTAGGCTCTCCAGCTCCCACAACCTGTATTTCATTCCTGTACTCAGATCTCTGCCATAAGATCTTCTCCAGTCTGGAGTACAGGAATCGTAACATTATCACCGGCCAGACAAAAGAAAAAAAATTTCAACAGGAGTTAATTTTTTCACTTATCCAGTAGGGAGAATTTTGTCGGCCTCATGAATCCCACCGGTGTTGGGCCAAATCCTGGCCAGTTTTTGGTTAGTCAGATTCAGGAACTTACCCAGATGGTTCAGGATCTGTCCCTCCGGGTGAGCTCACAGGAAGATCTGTTACGGACTTCCCCGAGGGTCATCCCTGAACCAAAAATGCATCTGCCTGACCGTTTTTCTGGGGATAGAAAACAGTTTTTTCATTTTAAAGAGTCTTGTAAACTGTATTTTCGTTTAAGACCAGTTTCCTCAGGTACGGAGGCTCAGCGGGTTGGAATTATAATTTCTCTGCTTCAGGGGGATCCTCAGACCTGGGCTTTTGGTTTAAAGACAGACGATCCGGCCTTATCGTCGGTAGACGCTTTTTTGAAATCTTTAGGGCTATTGTATGACGACCCTGATAGAGAGGCATCCGCAGAAAGTCAGTTGCGTGCTCTAAGACAGGGTAGGAATCCTGCAGAGAATTATTGTACGGAGTTTCGCCGTTGGTCGAACGACTGTGGCTGGAATGATCCTGCCCTGCGCAGTCAGTTTCGCCTCGGCTTATCTGAATCTATAAAAGACAGCCTCCTTTAGTATCCCGCTCCTGAGAACCTTGATAAACTCATGGAGCTCTCTATTAAAATAGATCGTCGGCTCAGAGAGCGGAGGACTGAGAAAGGGGCATCTGTAGTTTCTTTTCCCTGTGTTTCTTCCGTTCCGATAGACATGGAGGAGCCTATGCAGATTGGTCTCTCCAAATTGTCTCCGGAAGAAAGAACCAGGAGGCAAAATTCTGGTCTGTGTTTGTACTGCGGAGGTAAGGGACATTTTGCCCGTAGTTGCCCAAACAAGTCGGGAAACTTCCTGACCAAGTGAATAGTGAGGGGGTTCACTTTGGTCTACAGCTCATCTCCTCAAATAATTCGCTATTGGTTCCTGCTAAAGTTTCTTATTACAGCCTCTGTTCCTCGGTCTCTGCTTTTGTGGACAGTGGAGCTGCAGGAAACTTTATGTACTTAACATGGGCCAAGGCCTTAGGTATTCCTCAGTTAACCTTAAGTAGGTGTATCACCATGCATGGTTTAGATGGGACTCCCTTATCCAATGGGGTTATTTCTCTATGTACACCTCCTGTTTTGCTCTCGGTGGGAGCTCTACATTCTGAAAAGATTGAGTTTTTTCTTACCCATTGTCCAGCAGTTCCTGTGGTTCTGGGTCACCCTTGGCTGGCCTTTCATAATCCCATCATAGATTGGCAGTCTGGGGAGATTCTACAATGGAGTACCATCTGTGATAAAGAATGTATTACACTTCCTATCCGAGTAGCTGCTGCCAGGTCCGCACATATTCCTGGAGAGTACCAAGATTTTTTGGATGTGTTTTCCAAGGGCAATGCGGATATTTTGCCTCCCCATAGGCCTTATGATTGTACCATTGAGTTAATTCCTGGTGCCACGTTGCCTAAAGGAAGGTTATATGCATTGTCTGGTCCTGAAACTGTGGCCATGAATGAGTATGTGAAAGAAAGTCTTGAGAAAGGGTTTATCAGGCCATCTAAATCCCCTTTAAGTGCAGGTTTTTTCTTCGTAGAGAAGAAGGATGGTTCCCTCAGACCCTGCATTGACTTTCGAGCCCTGAATAAAATCTCAGTAAAGAATACTTACCCTCTGCCTCTGATCTCTGTCCTCTTTGATCAGCTACGTTCGGCTGTTATTTTTTCCAAGATTGACCTGAGAGGAGCATATAATCTCATTAGAATCAGATCGGGGGATGAGTGGAAAACGGCATTCAGTACTCAATCAGGTCACTATGAGTATCTGGTCATGCCTTTCGGCCTATCTAACGCTCCGGCAGTCTTTCAGGATCTCATAAATGATGTGCTCCGTGGGTTTCTGGGAAGATTCGTTGTGGTCTATTTAGACGACATTTTGATTTATTCTGACTCTATAGAACAACATGTTACCCAGGTGCGTCAGGTACTTAAGAAATTACGTGAAAATCACTTGTATGCCAAACCGGAGAAGTGTGAATTTCACGTCACGGAGGTATCCTTTTTAGGGTACATTATTTCCCCTCGGGGATTCCGAATGGAACCTAAGAAGCTCCAAGCCATCCTGAGTTGGGCGCAACCCACCAACTTAAAAGCAATTCAGCGCTTTTTAGGGTTTGCGAACTACTACAGAAGGTTTATTCACTCTTTCTCTGACATAGTTGCTCCCATTGTGGCACTCACTAAGAAGGGAGCAGATCCTACCAATTGGTCATGTGAAGCTAAAGTATCTTTTCAGGCCTTGAAACAAGCCTTTGTCTCAGCCCCTGTCCTTAGACATCCCAACCCAGAATTGCCTTTCATCGTTGAGGTAGATGCCTCGGAGGTTGGTGTAGGGGCTATCCTTTCTCAGAAGGATCCAGATTCCCTTGAGTTACATCCTTGTGCCTTTATGTCCAGGAAATTCTCATCTGCTGAATCCAACTACGATGTTGGTAATCGGGAGTTGCTGGCTATTAAATGGGCTTTTGAGGAGTGGAGACATTGGCTTGAAGGAGCGACCCATACCATTTCTGTTTTGACAGATCACAAAAATCTTCAATACATTGAATCAGCTAAGCGACTGAATGCCCGACAGGCTCGTTGGGCTTTATTTTTCACTCGTTTCAAATTCATTATCACCTTCAGACCTGGTTCCAAGAATACCAAGGCAGATGCCCTCTCACGCAGTTTTCTTCCCGCTCAAGACAACAGTCCTGTTACTCTCATACTTCCGCCTTCAGTCATTCAGGCAGGTCTCACACAGGATGTTTTTTCTCAATTGAAGCTGCTTCAACATCAAGCTCCGGGAAATACTCCTGCTGGTCGTCTTTTTGTTCCTGAGTTTTTGAGAGCAACTGTTTTGGAGGAATTTCATGATAGCAAAGTTGCAGGGCATCTGGGAGTCGCTAAAACTTTTGAATTGGTATCCCGCTCAGTGTGGTGGCCTGGTCTTTCTAAAGACATTAAAGAGTTTGTTTTTTCGTGTCAGGTCTGTGCACAGCATAAAGTTCCCCGTTCTTTGCCTATTGGTCAACTTATGCCTTTGAATGTTCCTCTTAGACCATGGTCGCATATCTCCATGGATTTTGTGGTGGATCTCCCTCTGTCAGCTGGATGCACAGTCATATGGGTGGTAGTGGACCGTTTTAGTAAGATGGCTCATTTTATTGGTCTTCCCCGATTGCCATCTGCCCAGGGATTGGCAGTCTTGTTCCTCCGTCATGTTTTCAGACTCCATGGGTTACCCACTGATATTGTTTCTGACAGGGGTCCACAATTCATTGCACAGTTTTGGAAGTCTTTTTGTGCTTCGTTAAAAATTAAATTATCATTAACCTCCGGTTATCATCCACAATCAAATGGACAGACTGAGCGAGTGAACCAATCCTTAAAACAATATTTGCGTTTGTACTCGGCCAAACTCCAAAATGACTGGTCTGAGTTTCTTCCATTGGCAGAGTTTGCTTATAATAATGCCTGTCATTCCTCCACCAATGTGTCTCCATTTTTTGCAGTTTTTGGTTTCCACCCCAGAGCTAATTCATTTTTCCAACATTCCTCTGTCTCCTCTCTGGCCCTGACCTCTCATCTTAAACTTATTTGGAAAAAAGTGCACATAGCTCTCAGAAAAGCAGCTTTCAAGGAAAAAGATTTTTCGGACAGGTTCCGGCGGCCGTGCACTTTTAGAGTAGGAGACAGGGTGTGGCTGTCGACTCGCAATATCAAACTTCGACAAACCTCAGCCAGATTGGGTCCTAGATTTATTGGACCATTTCTCATTATCAAAAAAGTCAATCCAGTTGCTTTCCGGTTACAGCTACCAAAAACGTTACGAATCGGAAATACCTTCCATTGCTCTTTGCTCAAACCATATGTTTCATCTAGCAGATTTCCTCGTAAAAAACCTCAGGGGAGATCACCAGTTAATGTACAGGGTCAGCAGGAGTTCGTGGTTGAGAAGGTTCTCGATTCCAAGCTGTCCCGGGGTCAGCTTTATTTTTTGGTGCATTGGAAAGGTTATGGTCCTGAGGAAAGGTCGTGGGTCCTAGATGAGGACCTTCATGCCCCAAGGCTCAAAAGGGCATTTTTTCAAGAATTTCCTCAGAAACCCGGATTTAGGGGTTCCTTGACCCCTCCTCAAGGGGGGGGGTACTGTTAGGCGCCGAGGGTCCGCTCGTCAGTGCGGCCGGCGCCTAGCAACGGGGACGCCACTGTCGGATCGTGTTCCCCGTTGCTGGGTCTAAGTTTATATCATCACTGGTTTCCTGGCTGTGTAGCATGCAGCTGCACGGCATGTTGTAATTATCACTCATCTGTTTCCCTGGCCATGCAGCTTGTCAGCTGCATGGCATTTAATCCAATCAGCCTCCAAACAGCTGATTGGAAGACTCTCTGTTAAAAGCACTCCCAGGACTCCTCACAGACGCCGGTGATAGCTTCCTGTTTGCCTGATTCTGCTGCAGAGAGAGTTCCCAGTCCCGGTCTGTTCGTTTGTTCCTGTTCTCAGTGATCCAGTACTCGGAAGTTACCATCTGTTCCTGGAGTCTGACCGAGCACCTTTAACATCTGGTGGTGTTCGTGAGTCGCGGCGCAGCCGTGTGTTGCGGCTTGTCCGCTACTATTTATTATTGTGTTTATTTTGAGTTCTGGAGCTTTGCGGAGGATTCCGCTTCCACAAGATCCACTCTGGTGTCCAGCGGTGCCGGATAGGAGTATCGGATCCGTGGATCCTTGGTTGTCCTTTTCCCTGGCGGCTAGTCCGCACATACCTTTTGATTTAGTTAAGTTAGCTTGTAACCCCTGGCTTGGTTGCTTAGTCAGAGGGCCCCTTGTTATCTCCCTGTCTCGGACTTCCCTTTGTCTCCCATTAAGACCTGCGGGGGCATCGGGGTTGGGCAGACATAATCCGCCCTTCGAACGCGGCTGCCATGGGCTCATGCAACCATAGTCTCGCAGGGGATTTCTGATAACACGGGCGAGACAACGGAGTTAGGGCGCCAGGGGTTACTAGGCTCTCCAGCTCCCACAACCTGTATTTCATTCCTGTACTCAGATCTCTGCCATAAGATCTTCTCCAGTCTGGAGTACAGGAATCGTAACAGTGTATGTGTATATATATATATATATATATATATATATACACACATATAGTGCTGAAAGTGGTCCTAGAGAGCGTGTGGAATTCACCCCCCCTCCGCCCATGTAATTAAGCGATTGCGCGCACCAAAAAATGGGCATAGTCTCAAAGAGAAAGGGGCGTGGTCATGCAATAGTATCCCCAATTAAAATTATGCCACACAGTAGCACAATCTTATTCACATTACACCACATAGTAGTGTCCCTTATTCATGTTATAACACACATTAGTGCACCTTATACACAAAGCCCACAGTAGTAGGACCCCTAATACACATAATGCCCACAGTAGTAGCACCACAATACACATAATGCCCACAGTAGTAGCACCCCTAATACACAAAATGCTCACAGCAATAGCACCCCTTATACACTGCCCACAGTAGTAGCGCCTAGGTAGGCCAATCCCGGGATCGGGATCGGCGGGATCCCGGGATATGGGCCCAAAAATGCCGGGATTTGAATCCCGGAATTGGAGCATCCAATCCCGGGATTCACGGGATTACACTGCGCATGTGCGGGAGGGAGGGTGTGTAAGTATTACTACTTACAATTAGGCGGGCGGCAGCCATAGACAAACGCTGAACGCGGTGGCACTTCAAATGTGGCGCAGGCCGCCAGCCAATCAGAGCTGGCGGACCGGCAGCCAATCAGGGAAGCTGCTGCAGCAGCGGCAGCCATTCAGGAGCGACTGCTGCGGCCGCTTCCCTCTTTGGCTGCCGGTCCACCAGCTCTGATTGGCTGGCGGCCGGCGCCACATTTGAAGTGCCGCCGCGTTCAGCGTTTGTCTATGGCTGCCGCCCGCCTAACTGTAAGTAGTATTACTTACAATTACTTACCCTCCCTCCGTGCAGTGCTAACAGCCTCCCTCCCGCGCCGCTACCTACATCCTCCCGCACCGCTACCTACATCCTCCCGCACCGCTACCTACACCCTCCCGCACTGCTACCTGCACCCTCACGCACCGCTACCTACACCCTCCTGCACTGCTACCTACACCCTCCTGCACCACTACCTACACCCTCCCTCCCTTCTGCACCACTACCTACCCTCCAGCGCTGCTCCCTACACCCTTCTTCACTGATCCCTACTGCAATCCCGGGATCCCGGGATTGAGCGTTTTTCAATCCCGAATCCCAGGATTGAAAAAACGGCCCGGGATTGGCCTCCCTAGTAGTGCCCCTTATGCAATGTCCACTGTAGTGGTAGTACCCCTTATGTAGAGCTCATAGAAGTGGTGACCCTTAAACAATGCCTCACCAGACCAGAGAATTTTGTTTCTCATGATCTGAGAGTCCTTCAGGTGCATTTTGGAAAACTCCAGGTGGGCTGCCATGTGCTTTAGACTAAGGAGTGGCTTCCGTCTGGCCACTCTACAGTACAGGCCTGATTGGTGGGTGGCTGCAGAGATGGTTGTTCTTCTGGAAGGTTCTCCTCTCTCCACAGAGGAATGCTGTAGCTCTGACAGAGTGACCATCGGGTTCTTGGTCACCTCCCTGACTCTCCCTGACTCCCTTCTTCCCTGATCACTCAGTTTAGGTGGCCGGCCAGCTCTAAGAAGAGTCCTGGTGGTTCCGAACTTCTTCCATTTACGGATGATGGAGGCCACTGTCATCATTGGGACCTTCAAAAAGGTAAATATTTTTCTGTACCCTTCCCCAGATTTGTGGCTCGAAACAATCCTATCTCGGAGGTCTACAGACAATTCCTTTGACTTCATGCTTGGTTTGAGCTCAGACATGCACTGTCAAGTGTGGGACCTTATAAAGACAGGTGTGTGCCTTTCCAAATCATGTGTAATCAACTAAATTTACCACAGGTGGACTCCAATTAAGTTGTAGGAACATCTCAAGGATGATCAGTGGAACAGGATTCACCTGAGCTCAATTTCGAGCTTCATTTATTTTTAATAAAATTTGCTAAAATCTCAAAAAAACTTCTTTCACGTCGTCATTGTGGGGTATTGTGTGTATTGGTCATATTTTTGTGGGATCAGCTCCCCCCGACGGATAAGAAAACAAGACTTGCACAATTTGCAGGCTGAAGGTGCTGCTTGCTGGTGTTCAGGCAGGGGATCTTGAATGTGCTGCTGCTGTTTGGGGGGGGGTGAGTGAAGCCTGAAGGTGCAGCCATTTGGGGGGGGGGGGGGGGGGGGTAGGTTTGTACAGCCATTATCAGTCTTCTCATCTTATATTTGGGGATAACAACTTTCCCCTCACACGGTTAGTTAGGAGAACTCATTTTTAATAGTTTTTTGGAATTTGGACGATTATCATTTCAATCAGCCTACTAGTTGGCAGCTTGGAACAATTTTGTCCTGGTGTATGACTAGCATTACACTGGGGTCATCCGCCTCTTCTCCTTGTCTAGTAGTGCTCATTAAATTAACAACTGCCTTGGTGTGTATAAATTGTATATATGCAAGTAATGCAAATTCCATTACTGCCAATATTTCCCCCTCTCTATAATATTGAAGTAATTTGGGCAATATGTTTAACTAAATTTAGTACCCCAATTATACTAATATTCTGGCCGCTATATTATCAATAAATTTCCTCTTAGATATGGCAGCACATGGAAATTAGACTTTTGCTATGCTGTAGATCTCTAAAAACACATAATATACTGTAAACACATAACATAAACAAAACAGAGGGTTCCACTGCACACATTTAGGAGATTTAGAAAGTGTGTATTTAAATCACTAAAATGCCTTGTGCCAGGATGAAATAATATTAGCAACACAACTTCTTTATCATTAATTATTATTTCATATTTATATGATGATTATATGATTGTAACTAAGACATTACATATTAAATTTTATAAAGAAGCTGTCTTGCTAATATTTCATCCTGACACAAGACACTTTACTGATTTAAATACATCTGTGGTTCCCAAACTGGGTGCACTCACAGGGGGTGCCACTGGTTGGTGCTCCAGGACGAAATCTAATTATTTATGGCAAAATGTGATAGTCAAAACCGATGCTGGTGGCTGCCAATCATAAAATATGTTAACAAACAGAAGCATAACCCTGTCCTCTACCACACTACTGAACCTAAAGATAACTTAATAATGACTAGTAAACACAACTTTTGGCCTAGGGGTGATGTGAAGGAAAAAAAATGCTGATAGTCTAGGGTGCAGGTGCGTATTAATGTGTGCAGCGGGCCCCCTCCTCTGAGCAGCTGTCTCCCCTACCTAGCTCATATCTTACTTTATGTTAGCAAGCAGATCCTTCCTTTTCGACTGAGCTATCTTTCCAGTGATATTTGGGAAGATGGTGCATGTGCATCAGAGAGCAAAAGCTCTGGCACAGTGCTAGAGTCTTTGCTTACACTGTGTGGCACCACCTTTCTGAAGATGTCACTGGGAAGATGGCACCACTGAGGTGGAGGACCCCATCTTCCTGCATAAAGTAAGTATACTCTGGGTGCAGGGTGTGCAGTGCCTCCCTGCACTGTGCATCCTACACCATTATAAATACACCTATGCTGGGGTGCCATGATTAAATAAAGTTTTGGAACCACCGATTAATACACAATTGTCACGGATGTATTTCCTTGTGGGACTAGACTAGGAGTCATAATGGGGGAGATGTACTAAGCCTTGAAAAGTGATAAATTGCACTGTGATAAAGTACCATCCAATCAGTGCCTAACTGCCATGTTACAGGCTGGGTTTGAAAAATTACAGGAGCTGGTTGGTTGGTACTTTATCATTGTGAAATGTATCCCTTTTCAAGGCTTAGTACATCTGTCCCTTAGCCTGAACTGAGCTAGTGTAGGCCAGAAGAAAATGGGTGGTCTGATAGTTCTTTCTCATTCTTCAGGGTTGGTTAGGTAGAGCCTGGTGGCAGTCCTCGGAATAATATACTCTTGGTCACCGGGATTGAAATTGTGATGGTCTGGAGACCGCGATAGAACCAAAATAGACTTGGACGCAAACAGAATACCCTGGAGACCGGTATTGAGCCAGAATAAACTTGAGTACCAGGATTGAACTGGAATACTCAGAGACTGGCATGGAACTGGAATGCATTTGGACACCGGGAGTGAACCGGAATGCACTTGGACCTCAGGATAGAACCGGAATGCACTTGGACCTCAGGATAGAACCGGAATACACTTGAGCCAGAAGCACTGGAGATGGTAACCGCACTAGAGTCACTATGCTGGAACTTTAAACGCAGGGAATTTCAGGTCAGCAACACAGCAGGACTGGCGACAATATTACACTGCCGATTTGTATGTTTCTGAAAACCAGTTTTATACCCCTGGCCAGTGTTGGACTAGCCCAGAGGGGTACAGAAGAAAACCCCTGCTGGGTCCCTTTGCCTGAGAGCCCACCCTCTCTTCTAAGGATCAGGTTTTAGACTGTGCACTTGAATTATACATTACACATAAGTTACATTATATTGCACAGGGCTATGGTGTATTCACTACATAGCTGCATTGCTGTTATTAATCTGCTACTTTATCATGAATGCAATAGCATTATTTACTATATTTATTTCTAAAGGGGCCAAAACATACAATGTCTAATAGCTAGCCAAGACTCTGTGGTGAATGACCACTCACCTAAGCATGAGCCCCCTCTCACAACATTTTCCCGGTGAGCCCTTCATGCCCCAGTCTGACACTATCCCTGGGTATCCTGGGATTTGTTGCTAGTGGCAGGTGACTCTGCAGCAAGACTGGCTTCCAGTTGGCTGATTTGCAGTCAGCTGAGGTACTTTAGTATGGCAGCAACCCATCAGCCGGCACCGTCAGGAAGCGCTGCCTATGAACGAGGATGTGGAGACTGTGCTGATGCAGCCGGAGCTGCCCGGCTTGCTGCATCTCTTGCGAGGTGCCGGGAAATGGAGCGCTGAGGCTTGTAAGTGAATATGAGGCATGGGAGGCTATGCTGCCGCAGCTTTGTGACAACAATAAATTTCTTATATGAGCACAATAAAACCTACTTTTTCCCTTTATACTGTCTCGAGTCAATAGTAGTTGCTAATAATACGTTAGTGGTTGAAAATCTGGCTGTTGTGGTAATGCAAGTACCAGCATGTACTGTCAGTAAGAGTTCCCAAAGAGTTTGAAAAATCAAAATGAATAAAAGCATATAGAAGACTGCTGTCCGCGTAGAGAGAAAATAGAACATAGCTGAATAGAACATAGACTACTTTTATTTTGTAGATACTGGGCCCCTTGGTTAAGTAAACAAATTGAGTCTCCGCAGAGATATGAAATTGTCTACTAGAGCATATTTAGTTGCTAGTGTAGGTTCTACAATAGCGATCAGTTTCTCTAGGTGCACTCTCTCCCATCAACAAGAATTATTTCTATTGTATCCGTGTCTTTGTATTTCTTTTATATATATGAATAGACACTGAATTGATAATTTCTACCAATACCCATATGGAATGTATCAACTTTATTAGTATCTCATATGAGGTATTATGACCCTTAAATATGGCCGTAAGCAGTGAAATATAAAAACAATAAAAGATAGTTAGACGTGAATCAGAAAAATGGACAAAAGAAAGGAAAAGTTTTATTTTGTCCTAGTGACTGCCAAATAATAAAGAAAATATTAAAAACAAAGCCGTGTGCCGCCTGTTATTTCTCAATTATGTGTATCTTATATATGAATTGTATTCCACTCTTATATTACTTGGAAAAATGTAATTGGAATATGCATGTGTATTGTTAATACAACAATTCCTGGTTAATAATTTATTCCTTAATAAACCTATCACAACCTTGCTCAATTAGTGTTAACAGTATTCTCTCCTAATTGGATTCGAGCATTGTATTATTAAATAAGGACAGTAATTCTCAATCTTAATATTGCCTCTGTACTCCTGTTGTATCACATGTTGCAGTCATTTTTGAGTGGTACACATAGTATCATTTAGTACCTGGTAGGATGTTATAATGGATACAATTGTTGCTTTGCTGAATAAAGTGTCTTACTATATTATGACTGTATCACCATATAGTAACATAGTATCTGAGGTTGAAAAAAGACAATTGTCCATCGAGTTCAACCTATTTGTGGTCTCCTATGCATGATGATTTGACTACAATTTCTGACTGATGCTGCTGTCAGCCGTTACATTTTATCCCTATTTATAGTAACTATAATGCATGACTATGCACCATACCCCTGGATATCCTTATCCATTAGGAATTTATCTAACCCATTCTTAAAGGTGTTGACAGATTCCGCCATTACAACTCCCTCGGGCAGGGAATTCCAAACATGTATTGTCCTTACCGTGAAAAAGCCTTTACGCCGTATTGTGCGGAATCTCCTCTAACCTGAGTGAGTGTCCACGAGTCCTCTGTGTTGATCTAACCAAAAACAGGTCCCGCGCAAGCTCTGTGTATTGTCCCCTTATATATTTGTAGATGTTGATCATATCCCCTCTTAGTCTCCGCTTTTCCAATGTAAACTTGCCTAGTCTTTCAAGCCTTTTCTTGTATTCCATCGTCTCCATGCCCTTAATAAGTTTGGTCGCCCTCCTCTGTACCTTTTCAAGCTCCAGGATATCCTTTTTGTAGTACGGTGCCCAGAATTGTACACAGTATTCAAGGTGTGGCCTCACTAGTGATTTATATAACGGGAGTATAATACTCTCGTCCCTAGCATCAATACCCCGTTTTATGCATGCTAATATCTTATTAGCCTTCTTTGCTGCAGTCCTACTTTGGGTACTACTGCTTAGCTTGCTATCTATGAGGACACCTAAGTCCTTTTCCAGTACAGAATCCCCTAATTTTACCCCATTTAGTAGGTAGGTGTAATTTATGTTCTTGTTACCACAGTGCATTACCTTACACTTGTCTGTGTTGAAGCGCATTCTCCATTTGGCTGCCCATGCTTCTAATTTAACTAAGTCATTCTGAAGAGACTCGGCATCCTCCTCTGTATTTATAGCCTTACACAATTAAAATTACGTTACATGTACAGGTATATATATGAAGGGCTATATACAAGAGATCTCCACTGTACTTTTCTGTATAGAATAAGAAATTATAATTATTCTACCCTAACTGGGAATTGTTTGGCTACTTCTTATCATATTATATATGTATTAAATTTAACACTGAAATATAGGTGATATATAGCCAAACCAATATTTTCCCAGGGATCATACATTGGAGAGACTGCAGATCTCCAATGATATGGTGATACAGTCATAATATAGTAAGACACTTTATTCAGCAAAGCAACAATTGTATCCATTATAACATCCTACCAGGTACTAAATGATACTATGTGTACCACTCAAAAATGACTGCAACATGTGATACAACAGGAGTACAGAGGCAATATTAAGATTGAGAATTACTGTCCTTATTTAATAATACAATGCTCGAATCCAATTAGGAGAGAATACTGTTAACACTAATTGAGCAAGGTTGTGATAGGTTTATTAAGGAATAAATTATTAACCAGGAATTGTTGTATTAACAATACACATGCATATTCCAGTTACATTTTTCCAAGTAATATAAGAGTGGAATACAATTCATATATAAGATACACATAATTGAGAAATAACAGGCGGCACACGGCTTTGTTTTTAATATTTTCTTTATTATTTGGCACTAGGACAAAATAAAACTTTTCCTTTCTTTTGTCCATTTTTCTGATTCACGTCTAACTATCTTTTATTGTTTTTATATTTCACTGCTGACGGACATATTTAAGGGTCATAATACCTCATATGAGATACTAATAAAGTTGATACATTCCATATGGGTATTGGTAGAAATTATCAATTCAGTGTCTATTCATATATATAAAAGAAATACAAAGACACGGATACAATAAAAATAATTCTTGTTGATGGGAGAGAGTGCACCTAGAGAAACTGATCGCTTTTCTTTACCCCTTTTTTGTATATGTTGTAGGATCAGTGGGTAGCACCAGTCTATAGCTTCATATTGGTATTGTACACAGCTATTTAGAGACTACATCCCTACAGTTATTATTTATTATTAAATTAAGTCTGGTGCGGGACTTCTTTGTTTCTTTTCAGGTTCTACAATAGGTTAGTTTTCTGACTAAGATCTCAAACTGCATAATCCATCATAAGAGCTAGAAATTGCACATGCCATACAGAGCCAAGGATAATGGAGAATAGTGTCACTCCTGTCATAAAAGACACCTTGTTTCAGTGCAAACAATACAATAATAAAGGACACTGAAAGGCATATTTAAGGCTGCAATCTATTCATTTCACTCACATAGTCCAAATCCCTGGATACGTTTTGAATACATTTATTTTACTATGTTGATATGTGTTGTTTTTGTTTTCCATTTGTGGAACCCTTTTGATATACTAGGAAATCATAAGCCTGAAAAGTCAGGCCATTCATTTTCTTACACAACCTGCTAAGCAACAAAGCCATCCTCCCTCATTTCCAAAATTCTGGTGGATGTCGCCTCACAGTGAGACCCTTGTTTCTCTTTCAGAGCTGTGGACATTGTGCTCAGGGGAAACACAGGCTCCACAACAGCCGCTTTTGTGGTGAGAGAAACATTAAAAACAATAGACCAATCATGCAAAAAGTGTTAATTTGACATGCGGTACAATGACGGCTTCCCACATGATCAATGGATGTCTCTGGGGAGTAGATACCAACACTGAGAGAGCCAGCCAGCCATTTGTGGAGTGATTCGTAAAATAGATTACCTAGTACTATCTGTCTTCCAGGTGCAGGAACTAGGCCAAGTGAGGTTGCCTGTCCAGCAACTCCTTCTTATTTATTTGTTAGATAATGCTTCATTTAATATGTTTGTTCTACATATAGAGTATGAGGAGTGGTAACGAAGAGAAACATTGGACTTGGGCCGGGGATCAGCATTAAGCATATCAAATAGTATCAAATACAAAAGCATCTAATATAGTAACTTTACATTGACATCACAGTACTAAAATAAAAAAAATTATAATAAATGCAAGTTGTTGTGCACATTCTCTTGACTGTAACTACTGTAATTAAACTACTCAACAGCCATTTTGCATCCGACATGATATATATCAATTTCCATGTAATTTTGTGCGTAGAATCCAAATATACCATCAGACAGGGTGTGGTATGGAAGGCTGACCACACTTAGGTCGACAGTGTCTATGTCGACCAGTATTGGTCGACAGGTCAAAAGGTTGACATGAGTTTTTTTATTTTTGTGTGTGTCATTTTCTCTGTTCAGTGACTTGGAACCCCAATTAGTGCACAGCTTCGCTCGCCATGCTTCAGGCAAGGTGCCTCGCTGCGCTCGGCACAGGTTACTAATCCCAATCATAGTTCACGTGGATCGTTAAGTATGAAAAACTTTAAAAAAAGAAAAAAATTGTGAAAAACCCATGTTAACATTTTGACCTGTCGACCTATAACATGTCGACCTATAGACCCTGTCAACCTAGTTACTGTTGACCAATAGTGGTCGACCTAAGTGTGGTAGACCTAGAGACCGGATACCCATCAGACATTTGATATATAAGGTTTTTCAGATATTTTGAAATTCAAAAACTAAAGTATTTAATCACATCAAGTGCTCGCCAAGACTCAGTAAGTGCCTCTGGACATGAAGGAAACTTATGAAACTAAGTTAAAGTTGGGGATTTGCTTAGGATTAATGGTGTCTGCAATGCTGAGAAATACAGGTAGGTGCTTATCTATCATGCAATAACATCAGGAAGGCATCTGCTAGTTTCCAAATGTACAAATGTATTCTGCAGCAGGACAATGACCCCAAACATACAGACAATGGCCCTCATTCCGAGTTGATTGCTCGTTAGCTACTTTTTGCAGCCATGCAAACGTATAGTCGCCGCCCACGGGGGAGTGTATTTTCGCTTTGCAACTGTGCGATCGCATGTGCAGCCGAGCGGGACGAATGTGCAGTTTCTGAGTAGGTCTGAACTTACTCAGCCCTTGCGATCACTTCAGCCTGTCCGGTCCCGGAATTGACGTCAGACACCCGCCCTGCAAACGCCTAGCAGTGCCGTTTCTTGCGGCGGGCGAGCCGTGCAACCGCACGGGGCGCCCGCCGCGGCACTTCCTGAGCACTTTCAAACCCCCCTCCCCTCTCCTCCCGAGTGCCCAGCTCGGGGGGCGGGATTTCGCGGAATGACGCGTTTGCGTCGTGACGTCACGACGCAATCGCGTCATTCCGTGAAACCCCGCCCCCCCGCGCTGAGCACTCGGGAGGAGGAAGAAGGGGGAGCCCAGACGGCCAGCGCTGCGCAGACAAGGGAGAGGCGGCTGAAGAGCGGGAATAACCGCTTCAAATGTAAGTCAGCCCCTCTCCCACTCTCCCTCCCTCCCTCTCCCCCCCCCCCCCACCACCTGCCGTACAGTGTAAAATGAGGACACTTGTCTGCCGGAATGTGTAAAATGGGGACACTTGCCTGCCGGAATGTGTAAAATAGGGACACTTGTCTGCCGGAATGTGTAAAATGGGGACACCTGTCTGCCGGAATGTGTAAAATGGGGACACTTGCCTGCCGGAATGTGTAAAATGGGGACACTTGCCTGCCGTAATGTGTAAAATGGGGACACCTGTCTGCCGGAATGTGTAAAATGGGGACACCTGTCTGCCGGAATGTTTAAAATGGGGACACCTGTCTGCCGGAATGTTTAAAATGGGGACACCTGTCTGCTGGAATGTGTAAAATGGGGACACTTGCCAGCCGGAATGTGTAAAATAGGGACACTTGCCTGCCGGAATGTGTAAAATGGGGACACTTGCCTGCCGAAATATGTAAAATGGGGACACTTGTCTGCCGGAATGTGTAAAATGGGGGCACGTGCCTGCCGCAATGTGTAAAATGGGGACACTTTCCTGCCGCAATGTGTAAAATGGGGACACTTTCCTGCCGCAATGTGCAAAATGGGGACACTTTCCTGCCGCAATGTGTAAAATGGGGACACTTTCCTGCCGCAATGTGTAAAATGGGGGCACGTGCCTGCCGCAATGTGTAAAATGTGGACACTTTCCTGCCGTGCTGTGTAAAATGGGGACACTTGCCTGCCGTGCTGTGTAAAATGGGGTCGCGTGCCTGCTGTAATGTGTAAAATGAGGACTTTTTTTTTTTATTGTGTGGTGGCCGTGATAATGAGATTTTTAACGAGGTCATACTTTTCCTCTTTATATCTATGGGGGGGGGGGGCGCAATTTGTCTTATGTGAATGGGGGGGCGCATTTTTAAATCTCGCACTGGGAGCCAAATTGGCTAGAAACGGCCCTGACGCCTGGACACGCCTGCGTTTTCCCTACCACTCCCAGAAAACAGTCAGTTGACACCCATAAACACCCTCTTTATGTCAATCTCCTTGCGAACGGCTGTGCGAATGGAATCGTTGCTAGAAGCATTGCACAGCAACAATGCTGTTTGTACCTGTACGACGCGCGTGCACATTGCGGTGCATACGCATGCGCAGAAGTAACCTGATCGCTGCGCTGCGAAAATCAGCAGTGTGCGATCAACTCGGAATGAGGCCCAATGTCATTAAAAAATCTTCAGAGTAAAGAAGAACAAGGAGCCCTGGAAGTGATGATATAGCCCCACAGAGCCCTGATCTCCACATCATCATATCTGTCCAGAAATACATGAAGAGACAAAAGGATTTGAGGAAGCCTACATCCACAGAAGATCTGTAGTTAGTTCTCCCTGAAGTTTGGAACAACCTCCCTGCCGTGTTCCTTCAAAAACTGTGTGCAAGTGTACCTAGAAGAATTGATGCTGTTTTGAAGGCAAAGGGTGGCCACACCAAATATTGATTTTAGTTTGATTTCTCTTCTGTTCAATCACTTTGCATTTTGTTAATTGAACGCAACTACAAATTTTTCTCCCCCAAGCCAAAAAATTCTCTGGCGCGTCCCCCCCCCCCCCCCCATAATTGGCACTGCAAAGTGAAGAATTTGCGTGCGCCGTCCAAAAAGGGGTGTGGCTTCATTAGAATGGGTGTGGCTTCACTGAAAGTGGCGTGGCGTTGCAGGAAAAGACTACCTTATACCCCAGTTTTGCAACCTGCATGCCGAGACATTGGCACCCACAGGGGGAAAAAATTAAATAATCCTGATTCATGCCCCTTACATTATTTGTTATTATTCCTCCTTATAGTAATGCCCCTTACACATTATGCCACACACTGCAATGGCCCTTAGACATTATGCCACACACCGTAATGCCTGTGACACATTATGCCACACCACAATGCCCGTTATAAATTATGCCACACACTGCAGTGTCCCTGAGTCATTATACCACACACCATAATGCCTGTGACACATTATGACACACACTGTAATGCCTGTGACACATTACGCCACGATCACAATGCCCGTTATACATTATGCTATACACTACAATGCCCCTGAGATATTATACCACATACAATGCTCGTGATACAGTATACCACACACCGTCATGCCTGTGACACATTATGACACACACCGCAATGCCCGTTATACATTATAGCAGACACTGCAATGCCCCTAAGACATTAAGCCACATACAATGCCCGTGATACAGTATACCACACACCGTCATGTCTGTGACACATTATGACACACACCGCAATGCCCATTATACCACACACTGCAATGCCCCTAAGACATTATGCCACATACAATGCCCGTGATACAGTACACCATACACCGTCATGTCTGTGACACATTATGACACACACCGCAATGCACGGTATACATTATACCACATACTGCAATGCCCATTACACATTAAGCCCTACAGTAAGGCTTCTAATTACTTTTAAATTACCTGATTGTTGCCAGGGGTTTCATGATCTTGGTTCCATGCATGGTGCCAGGGGTTTTCATGCTCAGGGTGTCATGCTCATTGCCAGGGGTTTTATGCACTGGGTGTCAAGCTCGTTGCCAGGGGGTAATGCTTGTTGTCAGAAATTTCATGCACTGGGTGTCATGAGGAGTAATGCAGCAGTTTGTTCCCCGCTGTTTAGTGTGCCGCGGGCACTGCTGCCCGATCCCCCCGTTGCTGTCGCGCCAGGGTAGCAGGGCTGCAGGGTGCCGCCTGCCGCGGCCAGAGCTATGCGCTCCCACGGGTCCCGGCACCTCCTAGACACTAGAGGTCAAGTATGACCTCTAGCATGTCTCCTCCATGGCGGCGGCCATTTTGGAGGGGACATTTAGCAGATTGACATGCGGGCGACTAGTCCGCATGTCAATCTGCTCTGAAAGTGGCGGCGCCCCCGCAGCCCTGTGCCTCCGCAGTGGCTGCGGGGGAGTAGTTATGCCACTGTCTGCAGTGTGTGACCCACAGTAGCTTACAAGTATGCCCTGACTGCTAACAGACTACCTAAACTATGTATGTATCTATGTATCTATGTCTCTGTTTATTATTACTCTTAATTTAAATAAAACAAGTAAAGTCCCACAGATAGGAATATCGTAGGGACACAAGTGAGTTACATGTACGTTTAGTCAGTCAATGTTCCGGAGTTCAGCAGGCGGACCGCTTGGGGAAAAACTTTTGAGGCTTCTGGTGGACCTGGTGGGGACGGCCCTGTAACGCATGCCTGAAGGAAGCAAGTTAAACATGCTGTGGCCAGGGTGTAGCTGGTCTTTTACTATCTTCATTGTCCGCTTTTTAGCTCTGGACAGGAACAGGTCCTGGATTGAGGGAAGGTCGGCCCCGATGATCTTCTCTGCGGTTCTGACCACCTTTTGGAGCCTACATCTGTCCCTCGCGCTGGTGGAGCTGTACCATACCAGTATCGAGGAGCACAGTACCGACTCCACAGTCGCGGAGTAGAAGAGGAGCAGAAGCTTCTGTGGGATGTTGAACTTCCTTAGTTGCCTGAGGAAAAACAACCTCTGCTGTGCTTGCCCGACAGTGACATCAGCGTTGGACCCCATTTAAAGTCCCGGGAGATTGTGGTCCCTAGAAACCTGAAGGAGTCCACTAGCAATACCACACTGTCAGCAATCGTTCGAGAAGCTGCACTAGCTGACTTCTTCCTGAAGTCCTCTATCATCTTGACAGTTTTGAGAGGGTAGAGCTCTAGGTTGTTGTGGCTGCACCACTGGGCCAACCGGTCTACTTCCCGTCTATAGGCCGATTCATCCCCGTCCTTGATGGGGCCGATGACGGTGGTGTCATCGGCGAATTTGATGATCTTTACTGATTACGCATCTGAGGTGCAGTCATTTGTGTACAGGGAGAAGAGCAGGGGTGAGAGGAAACACCCTGTACTAATGGACCGCGCTTGAGAGGTGAATTCCCCCTACTTTCACCACCTGTGTCCTATCTGTCAGGAAGTCTACTATCGAGGAACAGGTAGCTTCTGGGACCCCTAGGTGAAGTAATTTGGGGTGGAGGATACTGGGGATGATTGTATTGAAGGCCGAGCTGAAATCGAGTAGGTACCGGGATTGTCTAGATGCTGTAGAATGTAGTGCAGTCCCTGTTTCACTGCTTCCTCGACATACTGATTCGATCGATAGGCAAACTGTTGGGGGTCCAGTTGGGGGCCAGTCACAGTTTTCAGGTGATTCCAAACCAGACGCTCGAACGTTTTCATGACCACAGACGTCAGTGCTATCGGCCTGTAGTCATTCAGGTTCATGATAGAGGATTTTTTGAGGACCGGGAAGATAGTAGACCTTTTGAGGCAGGAAGGGGCTTTCTGTAGCTCCAGCGATTTGTTGAAGATCTTGGTGAATATGGGGGCGAGCTGAGCCACACACGCTCTTAGGGCAGATGGTGACACTCCTTCAGGACCCAGAGCTTTCCTGGGTTTGGCCTTTTTGAGCAATGCCTCCACCTCTTCTTGGGCGACTTGCAGTGCCTGGAGTTGGCCGTTGGTGTTCGGGGCATCGTAGAGGTGATTGTTTGGGTCGCAGGGGACTTCTTTTGTGAACCTGCAATAAAAGTGGTTCAGCTTGTCTGCTAGGTCTTGGTGCATTGTGGTGGACTTCGATGTTTTCTTACATGTAATTGGCTTACATTGTCTTTATCTGACAGCTACTGTACATTACCTGTTCCATTTTTGTAAATTTTACTGCATTTTCTGCATTTGAAAACTTTGTAATAATGTCTGAAACAGTCGTAAAAGAAAAAAGGAATAAAAACCATGAACAAATATGTGATTGATATAATTTATTATAACTAATACCAGGAAAACACATCACAAACACCAGTAGGTATGTTACTTCAGCTGCAATGTCCTGTGGCGTGTGAAGGTCAGGTGACCATGTGAGGCTATGATATGCTCTGTATTATTAATGGTACAGTTAGGCAGCTACATACAGTGACTGACCATGTCTCCAACACCCTTGGAGTTTGTAAGTGGCCTTAATTGACTGGATAATTAATGTCAGTTAATAAGTCAATAAAAAAAAAAGGTAATACTAGAATTAATCAAAGAAACACTTTATAAATAGACCTCCGCGGAAAACATGTGATTGTTTTTCTGTTAAACAAAGGTAAGCTGCAGTGAGGTAGAAATTAAACATTGCTCCCTTTTTAAGACCAAATGTATTGTACTTACAGTACATTGTTTTTTATTTTTCTGGTGGTGATAAAATTCCTTAACATTCATTATTTAAAGTACTGAACACAGGGTAGAGTACTAACTGCCTACTTAAATGCAGAGCCAGCCCTAACCAATACAATGCCGTAGGCAAGAATTTGGACGGTGCCCCTTTGCACAGACGCTAGTTCCGACTCTGACCCTGTACCCCAGGGGTGGCCAACCAGTCAGAGACAAAGAGCCCCAAAAAATGTGTTAGGTACGTCAAAGAGCCGACATCGAGCCGAAGGCGCACATGCAAAAATGGGGTGTGGCCTTGTGCCTTCTAGGCCACGCCCCTGGTATAAAATACATTGAAAAAGCCTGATCAAACATAAAATACATTGATAAAGCCACTTCCACATAAAATAATTGTAAAAGCCAGATCCACATAAAATATATTGAAAAATCCAGATTCACATAATACACTTCAGCTCCCCCATGTGTCCATCCAGCCAGCACCCTCATGTCACTCCAACCGACACCCTCCTGTCACTTCAGCCAGCATCCTCATGTGTCACTTCAGCTTTCCCCAATTCATGCCACTGCAGCAGCCCCTTATGTTTGCTGGTGGGTGTCTCATCTCTAGTATCTGGGTCCCTCAGATTTAAGTCCCCGTAGTGCTTCTGCGTGTTTTTCTGGAGAGCAGTGGTTACCGGATCTGTTGTGGTCATGTGACTGTGTGTTAGGAGCCACATTTGAAGAAAGAAAGAGCCGCATGAGGCTCAAGAGCCACAGGTTGGCCACCGCTGCTGTACCCCTTTCCCAGTACCATGGCCCCTCACCTATAGCAGTACTCATTTTGGTGCTCCTATATTCTATACTGTATTTTAAATAGGAACAGTGTGCACATTCGGTGCGCAGCCCAAAACGATGCGTGTTCTTGCTGGGAAGGGGCATGGACAAACAATAATACCCCCAGTAGAAATTACACCATAGAGTACTGCAACTTTTTTCACATTATATCATGCAATAGTGTCTCTTATTCACGTTACATCACACAGTAGTACCACGTTACTCCTCACAGTAGTGCCTCTTATTCACATTACACCACACCATATTGCTCTTTATTCACATTAGACCACACAGTAGTGCCCTTTTTATACTTTGTCACCAAGGACTGTAGCACACCTTATACACATAATGCCGCAGATTAGTAATACATTTCGTATGCAGATAGTGCCGCAGTCCCACACAGAATATAGGGATGCTGAATATAATTTTAATCAGCAGAAGCAGATTGTACCCCTAGGCATTTGCATAAGTTGCCTATGCCTAGGGCCGGCTCTGCTTAAATGAATCCTAAAGGTTACAGTTTGAACACCCCTGAAAGAACCATATTTTACTGAATCATTGCAGTGCTGATAGTATAAGATCAGGCGGATGGCTCTGAAGCCCACTCTAAGCAACAGGAAAGCTTCTTTCAGTTACGGTTGCCATGGCTGAAAGGATGATGCTTAAGATAAGAGTGTAGGTTTCAGGTTTATATTGGGAGAGCAAACATTCCAGACTCACAATCAGAACGTCAGTGCTGTTTGCCTAGAGTGTACTAGCTGAAACCACAAGTTGTACTTCATGATAACAAAAAAGACAATTGCATTATCTTCAACTTGTCAACAGTGTTACAGTGCTGAAGACTTTGGTTCAATATTTGTGGAGTCACAAATGGACCATGTCCGTTTTGTTTGCTGAAATTAGCAGTTACATCCTAGAAGGACTGCAGGCAATGAATTGCTTGTTAGACGAGAGCTTTATCTTCTGCTCTGTAGTAGCTCTTAAATAGCTTTGTTATGACCATTTAACCTGAGTTTTCTATATTTAAATATTAGCTGTGAAATCTGCATACTATAATAAGGTTCTCTAGAATGTGACATCATGAAAATGATTATGAAATGCCTGGCTAATTTTCTGATTAAATAAAATTAAATGTTCATGAATAATAGGTACATGTTATACAGGTTGAGTATCCCATATCCAAATATTCCGAAATACGGAATATTCCGAAATACGGACTTTTTTTAGTGAGAGTGAGACAGTGAAACCTTTGTTTTTTGATGGCTCAATGTATACAAACTTTGTTTAATACACAAAGTTATTAAAAATATTGTATTAAATGACCTTCAGGCTGTGTGTATAAGGTGTATTTGAAACATACATGAATTGTGTGAATGTACACACACTTTGTTTAATGCACAAAGTTACAAAAAATATTGGCTAAAATGACCTTCAGGCTGTGTGTATAAGGTGTATATGTAACATAAATGCATTCTGTGCTTAGACTTAGGTCCCAGCACCATGATATCTCATTATGGTGTGCAATTATTCCAAAATACGGAAAAATCCCATATCCAAAATACCTCTGGTCCCAAGCATTTTGGATAAGGGATACTCAACCTGTATTATCATTTAAAGAAACATATTCCAGAACCTTCACCACAACGGTCTCAGCCCACATAAATCTGTCAGGTACAAGAACCAGATATATCTTTATGGACATACTGAGATAATCTCTTGACCGCAAGTCTCAGTGTCTCGTGTAATGGAAATATACACACTCAAAGGGGTTTTCCATCGTCTTTATGTCCAAAATGTAAAAGGTCAATACTTTTACTAGCTGTCTTTTGCTAGTAAAAATATTGTCCTTTAGGGCATAAACAGATTTGAAGAGCCATGTTTTAGAATATTTACCCTGTGTATACGGAGTGATGTGGTGGCTCCATTAATAGGAGGAGAGAGACTATTTCAAACTGCTGAATACGTAGTATTTGAAATATATGGAACCTTGCAGTTTATGTATCAGAGTGGCCATGGGAATGAATATACATATAAAGCTTACAATGTTATAAACATTATGTATGTAAGACCTATTGGTAAATAAGTGGATTAAAGCTGTAGCTTGTGACTAAACATATTCTGTAGATCCCATTTACGGTTTGATACTTGCTCACGTGATGGCACAAGGCTGGTGCGTTACTAGTCAGGATGATACTTAGAAATGAAACTGTCTAGGCTTTTACTTAACAAGTGGCAAACACCAGCACTCTTTTGTACATGGAAAGACTGGACTTTTGTTGTGACATTTTATCCTGGCAACCAACAGCCTTTATTTACTGTTTGCCAAACGGATAAAGTGCTCTATGCCTTAGGTGTCACCTGCTGATCCTCATGAATCATGAATATTCCACTAATCCCTCTCTTCACTATCCTGGAAACCTTTTCATCTGACATCTTGCTCCTTTCAAGGGATGCTCTGGTCCTTGGCATAATATCTGATCCCTGGACATCACATGAACATAGGCTTCTGTTTTCAAGTAGAATTTTTCTTTTCTCTGCTGTTGACAACTGCCATTATCTGTTGCAGGCGCTAGAAGTGATGTGTAGAAAAGACAATCGTTAATCTTTTTACACTCTTTGTAGACTAGAGACACTTTCTTCAAAGGTTTGCCAGCAGCTCATGTTTTATCACATAGAGCAGTTCAGCTTACGTATAGAGAACACAACCAGTTGCTTCTGTGTTCATAAAGATAGATTAAAGAAAAAGAAAAAAAAAACGTTATTCAATGGGATTTTTTTTCTGTAAAGGCTATACATGCTTCATAAGTACAAATGCTTATTGGTAATAGAACGCTCATTTTTTTGTGACGCTGTTCATAGTACTAGCTGAATGCCAAATGTGTGTAATACACTTTAGGGAAATCCCAGTCTGCTTAGCTCTAGAACAATCCCTGTCAATTCACCAGGCAGAAGGAAATTTTTTGAAACAAAACCCAGAGAAATGTCCCCTTTGGCTTGGTACAAGCTGGGAAACAAATGGTACAGGAATGAGGTCAGAAAGGAATCCTACGCCCACCCGTTCACTGAATTCATTTACCTACCTCAGTGCGCATTCAGTAGAAATGAACAAGGGATGTTATAGAGCAGAATGAAGCTTTAGGGTCGGTCACTACATAGCAAAAAGTGACACAACTTTACCAGCTTTCAGCTTCTTTGTGTCTCCCACATAATAGGAACACAAACTGAGCAGCCTTGGGATGTGCAATCTCACTATTACACAGTGCAGACACTATGGAAATGCTAATAGTATTGTAGCGTCTTGTCATTGTACAGGGACAGATAATATGTATAAAAACAGGATGATTTTCACACAGTGTACCAGGCCTGCGTTTGGTCAGATATACTAGAAATGATACATACAGTTGTAGATTCCAAGCAGAAGCCTACCATCAGAATTTAATTAAGTGCTCTATACATAAGTAAAAGAACATTTTTCATCTGACAAACAGGACCATGGTTATTACACGGCACATACTAAGGACCTTATTCAGCTTCAGTCGCTGCTGACGATCGCATGCTGGGAGCTACCCAGCACAGGGCAAGGCCGCACAGCATGCAAAGTGCTGCCCATCAATTGATTGCAATCTAATTACAATCGCAGCAAACTAGGGTCGACCCATGCCTGCGCAGCCTGGTTGTGAAAGCAGGGGCTCCACCGCCATATTTTGTTTTGCAGCGGCTGCGTGTAGCGGCATGCAGCCGCCCTGAACATGGCCGCCTGCATTTTTCTCAACAACCAGTGCTGAATAAGGCTCTAAATACGTGGAATACAAACTTGTGCTTATCTTTATTACCTTTGACTTAGTGTGTCACCTAGGAACCTAAGATTACCCACCCAAAGAAATAGAAACTATGCACATAAGCAAAGATAATAAATAGGTCTAAGTAGTGTAAACGTACAAATATCAATACTAGTGGCAGCCCTGCTACTAAGTGATCTGAGGACTCATGTGGGAAAGGGTATAAATAAATATATATCTGTCCTTAGGAAGCCAGGGGCATACAGTGTGTTCCCAGACTCATACCCAACTAAATTAACCTGGTTTGGTCAAGGATCTGTCATGTTACAGTCTGTATAATTGCCAATTCAGGGGTCCCAATTATCTTAATTTTTCAAGCCAGCAGAGACTAGGGGGTTGGGAATAGTCCCAAGTGCATTTTAGCCGGTAGCTATTGGGTGTAATAGATTTGCAATCCCAATCAGAGGCACCAGCACTGTGCTGACCAACCTGGGATGGTTTTGCAGTGGTTGGAGGACTCCCACATGTGTGCTATCTTTCATAGTAGAAATCAGCCGACAGTGGGTAGCACTGAGGCTTTCTGTTGGGTCATGCTGTCTATTTTTTTACATTTACTTTAAATAATACAGGGTGCATGGTAAATGTTTTTATTACAGATGGAAATTTTACATGTGAAGTATATTAGTACATTACTCAGAGTGTACCTGTAAATGTGTATCTCCACAGAGCAGACAGGGCCAGTCATATAGGGGGCGGTGCTGAGCAAGGATCAGAGATTTTGGTGACTATATACCTATAGGCATACACAGATATGGTGCAGGTGAAATTAAATACTGTATATTAGGTGGATTCGATGATTCAGTAGGAGAAGCATTGATGGAGAAATGGAGCCAAAGTAACTGCAACGAGGATCCTAAAATACCCAGATACATAATGGATATAAATACAGGTTGAGTATCCCTTATCCAAAATGCTTGGGACCAGAGGTATTTTGGATATCGGATTTTTCCGTATTTTGGAATAATTGTATACCATAATGAGATATCGTGACGATAGGACCCAAGTCTAAGCACAGAACGCATTTATGTTACATATACACCTTATACACACAGCCTGAAGGTCATTTTAGACAATATTTTTTATAACTTTGTGCATTAAACAAAGTGTGTGTACATTCACACAATTCATTTATGTTTCATATACACCTTATACACACAGCCTAAAGGTCATTTAATACAATATTTTTAATAACTTTGTGTATTAAACAAAGTTTGTGTACATTGACCCATCAAAAAACAAAGGTTTCACTATCTCACTCTCACTCAAAAAAGTCCGTATTTCGGAATATTCCGTATTTCGGAATATTTGGATATGGGATACTCAACCTGTATCTAATATATAAAAATGAAAATTTGTCTGTCCTTCTGTCTTTCTGTACAAATCCACAGTTTACAAGCGAAGATCGTGAAATTTTACAGACAAGCGTATATGGCGGAGGCAACTAAAACAATTTGAAATCCCTAGTACCCCTAGAGGGCAGACAGCAGCACAGAGTATATCAGGAGACACCATAACTCCAGAATTGCTGGAGCAATGTACTCAAAAATTGGTACACATATGCCTTACAATCGGGAAACAAACACTGTGGGAGGAAGGCACCCCTAGCACCCCTAGGGGTGGGACAGCATCACTGAGTATGTCAGCAGACAGCAAAACTGTGGAAGGCCTGGAGCAATTTACACCAAACTTGGTACACATCTGACTTAAAATCTGTGAACAAACTCTGTGGGGGTTAGACACCCCTAGCACCCCTAGGGGTGGGACAGCAGCACAGATTATTTCAGGAGACAGCATAAGTCCCGATTGGCTACAGCAATTTACATCAAACTTGGTACACATATGACTTACACTCGGGAAACAAACACTGTGGGGGTCAGACACCCCTAGCACTCCTAGGGGAGGGACAGCAGCACAGAGTATGTCAGCAGACAGCAAAACTGTGGAAGGCCTGGAGCAATTTAGAACAAACTTGGTACACATCTGACTTAAAGTCTGGGAACAAACTCTGTGGGGGTTAGACACCCCTAGGGGTGGGACAGCAGCACAGAGTATTTCAGGAGACAGCATAACTCCCGATTGGCTAGAGCAATTTACAACAAACTTGGTACACATATGACTTACACTCGGGAAACAAACACTGTGAGGGTCAGATGCCCCTAGCACCCCAAGGGGTGGTACAGCAGCACGGAGTATTTCAGGAGACGGCATAACTCCAGAATGCCTAGATCAATTTACATTAAACTTGGTACACATCTGACTTAGAATCTGGGAACAAATACTGTGGTGGTAAGACACCCCTAGCACCCCTAGGGGTGAGGCAGCAGCACAGAGTTTTCCAGCAGTCAGCATAACTCTGGAATGCCTGGAGCAATTTACACCAAGCTTGCTACACATATTACTTACACTCTGGGAACAAACACTGTGGGGGTAACACATCACTAGCACCCCTAGGGGTGGACCAGCAGCACAGAGTATATCAGGACATGCATGATATGTCAGTGATGACAGGGCTGCATGTGACAGTGGTAGTGACATAATGTGAGGAGGGGAATGGAGGTAGCATGAAGCCACACACTGAGAGTTATATAGTGAAAGTAGCACGGTACCCCAGAAGCTCAGAGTATATCAGGAGATACATAATGTGCTGTGCTATTTTTAAATTGGGTTTTCATTTTATTGATGTGTATAAAATTTTACATGCTTTTTTATACTATGTTATTTATACTGTGTGTTTAATATTTAAATTCATTTTGGTAAACAACATTCTTAAATTCCCGGGCAACGCCGGGTACTCCAGCTAGTATGTGATAAAAGTAGAGCTGGATACACACTAAGATTATCTGTCCAATCTGGCTGGTTGTAAACATAATCTGGTAATGTCTGGGAGCATTTGCTCGCAAAATCCGGAAAATTAACAAAACTGGGTGATGGGATAAATTGGTTAAATCAAACAGATATACAGTATTTGTCTGAATGACCATTTTTGTCTGATTTCAGTGTTCGGGAGAAAATGGCCCATACATTACCAGATTTTCATTCCAACCAGAAAGATTGGGCAGATAATCTTATAGTGTGTATCCATCTTAATAGAAAGTGACCAAAATTCAAGGGGTAAGACAGAAGGATAATCATCAGGAACAATCTAGGGTTAGGACAGTAAGCACAGTATCACCCATGAAAATGATGGCAAACACCTGGGGAGTAGATTTACTAAATATTGGTATTGATAGATGGGTATGGATGGCAGTATAAGTCCATAAATACAGTTGCTAGTAAATTTCAGTTTTGAAGATCAAGTGATTTCCGCCATAGAATCCACCATCAAGTGCAACTGAAAAATCATCAGCAACTGACCAAAATCCAACAAATACTACAGTTTATCTATTGGTAGTAATATACCACATGGTATATTGACATCACAAACCCATAATAAAATATCCCAAACCAACCAAATTTGTTGATAGGATGGTATTAAGAGTTCGGAGGAGTTTCTACTTTTCATTGCGATAGCTGGCTGGTTCTGTAAGTTGTCTTGTACAAATGTGTCCTTATATGTTGTTGCTGTGGGAGGTAGAGTATTCCGGTGCATTGTTCCACAGGGCAACCTCCTGAGGCTGTCATCTTCCCATTCACAGCTATGAGTAACGGGAGTGTGAATATACCCACACTCCCCGCTACCTCGGTCGACTCTCCGCTGCCCCCGCAGGCTCCCCCAGTAGCTGCCTTACCTCCAGGGGGCTTGCAGGGCTTCCTTATAATTATAGCTATGGGTAGCTGAAGCATCAATGGGCCTAATTCAGATCTGATCACAGCAGCAAATTTGTTAGCTAATGGGTAAAACCATGTGCACTGCAGGTATGGCAGATATAACATGTTCAGAGAGTTAGATTTGGGTGGGTTATTTTGTTTCTGTGCAGGGTAAATACTGGCTGCTTTATTTATACACTGAAATTTAGATTTCAGTTTGAACTAGAGATGAGCGGGTTCGGGTTTTACTCGGTTCTCTAAATGGCATCTTATTTGCTATCCAAAACATGAGAGACATCCGTGAGCCAATAAGATGCCGTTTTAAGAACAGAGTAAAGCCGAGTAGGACCGAACCCGCTCATCTCTAGTTTGAACACACCCCACCCAAATCTAACTCTCCCTGCACGTTATATCTGCCACACCTGCAGAGCACATGGTTTTGTCCATTAGCTAACAAATTTGTTGCTGCGATCAGATCTGAATTAGGCCTAATGCCCGCTACCTTCGCCAGCTCCTCCACCTACTGTATGAGTAGTGGTAGCTATGTACTATATGTTCCATCGTGGGTAAAGACGGAAAAGGGCACATCTGTATTTCATTGTATTGTCTATTTTTAAGGTCTGTGGTGTTTTTATTTTGTGTGTGTGTGTGTGTGTGTGTGTATCTATCTGTGGTGTGCCTGTGTGAAATGTTGTGTTAGAGTAGGGTGTTTTTTTTTTTATTATGGAGGGGGAGAAGAGATGTAGTAAAGAGGAGGAAAGAGAGACAGAGTTAGGGGAGGATGTACAAGAGGTGGAGCAGGAGGCAGGGGAGAACAAACAGCCCTATTAAAAGAAAATCAGTCTGGTAAAAATGTACAATTCTCTTATGATGAGTACAGGGATTCAATGTCTATGAGTTGGATGCCAGCCCTATCCCTGACCCACACACCCTTAATTAAGACCCCGCCCATGCCTCACACCCCAAAAGAAAAAATAATGGAGAAGCTAATTGATTCCCATAGTTAATAATGTAAACCTCTATGCTGATTGGTTGCTATGGGCAACATATCCACATCACTCTATTCACTGCTTGATACATCTGCCCCATATTTTCTGTTGTTTTAAGAGAACCTGTTTATTCTTGCTGAGAAAATTCTTTCACATACCAAAAATCTAGTAATATTGTTTGGGACTATTTAGGAAAATTCTGGGGTAAACGTGTTTGATTATTTGTGTAAGAATAGGTTAGTATACTTCTACTTTGTTAAGGTGCACCTGTGTTATTTTGCACACATTCACCCAAGTATTGCTACCCCACAACTCAGCCCTGCTCCCTCTCTTCCTTCCCTGTCACCTCCCCATACCCCCATCCACATCACACTGACCTCCCTCCCTGCCCACCTCCTGCAGTTTCCCCTCCTAGCTCAGGCACCTGTACCATCACTACTCTCTCATCATCCCTGCCCTCAAAGTTAATCTCACCTCATTGCTACAGCAACCTGATAATCTCATTCACATCTCTCCCACAAACTCATACCCCCTATCCTGCGCCCTCTGGAATGCCAGATCTGTTTGTAACAAACTGGTCCCCACTCATGACCTTTTCATTTCCAACTCCCTACACCTACTAGCCATTACTGAAACTTGGATTATGCCCTCTGACACTACTTCTCCTGCTGCTCTCTCTGCTGGGGGCCTCACATTCACAAACCCCGACCTGGGGGTCGCCATGGGGGTGGTGTTGGGGTCCTTTTACCTTCTAGTTACTCCTACCACCAGAACCATCCCTTACATTCTCTACATTTGAGGTCCATGCCATACGCCTCTTCCAACCAGTTTATCTTAGAGTAGCTGTCATTTACCGCCCCCCTGGCACTGCTTCCAAATTCATTGACAACTTTGCTTCCTGGCTTCCTCACTTCCTCTCTTCTGACATTCCCTCCATTATCCTAGGTGATTTCAACATCCCTATTGACATCCCCACACAATCCCCTGCCTCTAAACTCCTTAACCTCACCTCTTCACTTGGTCTCTCCCAGTGGACCTCCTCACCCTCCCATGTTAATGGGAGCTCACTGGATCTGGTCTTCACTCACCGCTGTGATATTTCTGATTTTTCTGACTCCCCATTTCCCCTCTCTGACCACCACCTGCTCTCCTTTAACCTATCTCTCTCGACTTCCCCATCTCTACCTCCTAAGGCTACCATCACTATGCGTAACATTGAAGCTATTGACACCACATTCCTTTCCTCCCTGTTTGATTCACTTCTCTCTCCTATTATCTCTCTCATGCCCTGAACAAGCCACTTCCACATACAATGCATCCCTTACTTCTGCTCTTGACTCTGTTGCTCCACCAACCACTATTCACCCACGCAAATTAACACCTCAACCCTGGCACACCAAATGCACCAGATATCTGCAGAAGTGCTGACGTACTGCTGAGCGACACTGGAGGAAATCACGCTCTAAGGCAGACTTCCTCCATTTCAATCTTATGCTCTCATCCTTCAGTGCTGCCCTTTCTCTTGCTAAACAGTTAAACTTCAAGAACCTCATCTCCTCCCAGTCTTCCAGCCCCCGGCGCCTCTTTGCCACTCTCAACTCACTCCTCTGCCCACCTCCACCTTGTCTCCCTTCCTCACTCTCTGCTCTTGACTTTGCCACTTACTTCACATCCAAAATTGACTCCATACGTCAGGACATCACACCACACCAGACCATCAGTAACCAGCTTTCTCCCATCCCTTACCATTCCTCGCACCTACTCTGACATCTTTCTCCCATGCATCTGGAGAGGAAGTCATGGCCCTCATTCGTTCCTGTCCCCTCACCACCTCCCCACTTGACCCTATCCCCTCCCGCCTCCTCCGCTACCTCTCTCCTTCTGCTTGTTCCCATCTTTCCCACCTTCTCAATCTATCCCTCTCATCAGGCACTGTCCCCTCTGCCTTCAAGCATGCACTCATCTCTCCTATTCTTAAAAAACCTACACTTGATCCAAACACTCTCTCCAACTACCGACCCATTTCTCTCCTCCCTTTTGCCTCCAAACTCCTTGAGCGTATTGTCTACAACCGCCTTACTTCCTTTCTTTCCTCACACTCACTGCTTGACCCATTCCAGTCTGGCTTCCGTCCTCTCCACTCCACTGAAACTGCCCTTATAAAAGTATGCAATGACCTCCATGCTGCTAAATCTAAGGGACACTACTCTATACTTATTCTACTTGATCTCTCTGCTGCTTTTGACACTGTGGACCATCCTCTCCTACTGCAAATTCTTCACTCCATTGGTCTGCGTGACACTGCCCTCTCTTGGCTGTCCTCCTACCTTTCTGACCGTTCTTTCTCTGTCTCCTCTCATGATTCCGCCTCCCCCTCACTTCCACTAACTGTAGGGGTACCCCAAGGTTCTGTCCTTGGTCCTCTTCTCTTCTCTCTCTATACGTCCTCACTAGGTAAGCTCATTAGTTCTTTTGGTTTCCAATATCATCTCTATGCTGATGACACCCAAATCTATCTATCCTCTCCAGACCTCTCCTCGCTCGTATCTCCAACTGTCTCTCTGCTACCTCTTCCTGGATGTCCCAGCGCTTTCTTAAACTTAACATGTCTAAGACCGAGCTGATCATCTTCCCTCCCTCCCGCATAACCTCACCTCCTACAATCTCATTATCTATTGATGGCACTACTATCTCCTCTAGCCCCCAAGTGCGCTGTCTTGGAGTAATCCTTGACTCCTCCCTCTCCTTCAAACCACACATTCAGCACCTCTCACAAACCTGCCATTTTCATCTAAAAAATATTTCCAGGATCAGACCCTTTCTGACCCAGGATGCTACTAAGACTCTTATCCACTCACTGGTCATCTCCAGACTGGACTACTGTAACCTGCTCCTGACTGGCATTCCTGACAAATACCTCTCTCCACTCCAATCTATCCTCAATGCTGCTGCCCGGCTCATCTTCCTCACCAAACGCACTACGTCCACCTCTCCTCTCTTACTAGACCTTCACTGGCTCCCCTTCCCTTTCAGAATCCATTTCAAGCTTCTCACACTCGCTTACAAAGCCCTCACCCACTCCTCTCCCATCTACATCTCTGACCTTATCTCCCTTTACACTCCCACCCGTCCTCTTCGCTCTGCTAATGCACGCCGACTCTCCTGCCTACGGATTACTTCCTCCCACTCCTACCTCCAAGATTTTACACGTGCTGCACCACTTCTTTGGAATTCCCTACCTCTCCCCCTCAGACTCTCCACCTCTCTACAAAACTTCAAACGGGCTCTCAAGACCCACTTCTTCACCAAACCCAGCCAAATCTCATCCTAACCCTCTGTTCTACGCTCTCTATGTACCCCATCTGTGTCACCCCTGTCTGTCTACCCCTCCCCTTTAGAATGTAAGCTCTCACGAGCAGGGCCCTCTTCCCTCATGTGCTTATCCTTTCTTACTTTAATAATCTTCAACTGCACCAAATCCATCAGTCTTCTGCCACCTGATACTTATTCCAGTGTCATCTGCTGATGTAACTATGTTTATTTACCCTGTACTTGTCCTATACGGTCATCAACTGTAAGTTGCTGTTTTCATGTTTGATTATTTGTTTATGTACTCTGTAATTGGGCGCTGCGGAACCCTTGTGGCGCCATATAAATAAAGGATAATAATAATAATAATAATATTGCATGAAAATAATGCACCAAAGTAACATTAGAAAGAGTCCTATATCAAGAATACTTACATGCAGGGTCAGACTGGTCCAGAGGTACAGGGGGACACCGGGTGGACCCCACCCCTTCCTCTAGATCTAGATCAGGTTCCAGACCGTGTATTTGAATTATACATTATACATGCAATACGTTATACTGCACATGGCCATGGTTAATTTTCTACACTACAATGTTGTTATTAATCTGGTACAATATCATTCATAGACTAGCCGTATTTATAATGGTGAACCAATGTTTAATTGTTTTCTAAATTATAATTTTTGGTGGTGTCCCATCAGTTTGGGCTTTAGTAAATCAGCAGAATGCAATCACTATGGAAAACTGCTGAAAAGCCAAAACAGATGATTAGTAATTTTATCTCCAGAAAACAACAGACAACCGATCAGGAGCATAGCAGGGAGCTACTGTATAACATACACAGGTAAAATGGCAATGCAGTAATTTAACTACTAAACTGATTTATTTTATTTTTTTACCCCAAAACCACTCAATTTTTTTTTTTATTTAAGAAAGTTTTAAAAGTGTTTTTTAATTATAAATTAAATATTTTTATTCAATAAAAACACTTTGGGAGTGTTTTGCACCCCCCATCCCCCATGTCTATCGGCCCCCATTACAAAATCCCTTCCTAACACCCTCCCCCTTGTCCTGCAGTGTAATTTTTTCTTGTCATTATTATTTTACACCATTTTTATTCATTTCTTTCTTCCACCCCCATAGGCATTTATACCCCTCCCCAATATGAAGAGCGCAGTGGAGCGTGTGTTAGGGGAGACTGATTATTCCCCTGCAGTGCTTCCCTGGCGGCTGCTGCTGCTGCTCTCTGCAGCCACCAGGTATTCACAGTGGGGGCAATGCTGGCTTCCCCAGTGGCTGTTGCTCTCTGCAGCCACCGGGTATATACATAAAGCGCAGTAACGTCTTATATGCTAGTGTAGGGACTTGCAGAAAATTGGGGTTGCATGACGTGGGCTGCTAGCTTAAATGTTTTGATCAAAATATGACAAAACCCCCTCTATTTTATTTACTTCAGAAAAACAGATTTGCAGTATATTATTGATAGCGTGTATAGCAAAAGTCTTTCTGTTTTGTATACAGAAACGGCATTAATATTGCCACGCAGCTGGTACCATGTATAATACGGGTAAATCCGAGCACGGGCATATTTCTTTTCGGTTTTGTTTCCATGAAATAAATCTATATCTACTGTACACATCCCACTTTACCTAGTCCAAATGAAGCAAATAAATGGGTGCCACGTGTCCATTTCAAGTGTTCCTAAGCCAAGGCCCCCCCCTCAACCCTCACTGCCAGCAGAGCCATCTTTCTGATGATGTCCTCGGAAAGATTGCAAAAGCACAGGAGATCGCAAAGACACTAGCACTGTGCCAGTCTTTGTTATCTTCTGCTTATGTATCAGCTTACCATAGACATTCCCAGAAATATGATGCTACTGGCAATGGGTATGGTGGGTGGCTCGCTGCATGGTGTGGGAATACACATGGCTCATCTGTTAAAGCGCACCTGACTGGAGTTCTAGATAATGCATAACAAATATAGCCAGCGCTATCACAGGCAATGTCTGTGTGTGTGAATCCACCAACCTGTGCTGAGTATTTCCACAACTAGGAGGCTTTAAGCCTATTGCCCAGACTTTGCCTTCTCCAAGAATTAATGAGCAAATGACAACATCAAGCACAAGAAATCCAAGGGATTCAGGGGCAAATTTAATAAGCCTGGCGATGTGATAAAGTGGAAGGTGATAAAGTACCATCAATCAGCTCCTAACTGCCATGTCACAGACTGGGTTTGAAAAATGACAGTTAGGAGCTGACTGGCTGGTGCTTTATCACCTTCCACTTTATCACTTCACCGGGCTTAATAAATTTGACCCTCAGTCTGAGAGGTCCAAGAAGCTGGATCCGTAAGTTGACTTGCTAATATAGGCCTGAACCTACAACAACAAGCAGCAGATACTGGAGGTACCAGCAGCAGATCATTAACACATTTTCGCTGATAAATGTAACATGCAAAGGAAACAAAACGCTGTTGGTAAATTGAAAAATCTTTTAGATAAGGGCTGGGTTACCATGGTTCTCACAGTACCCCTTGTTTTACAAAGCAACCAGGTTTGCCTGGTTAACGGGTGTGGAAAGATGCATGGTTCATAGTTATTACCTTTTCAAGGAGAATGAGGCACTTTTCAGCTGGCCTCTGGCTCCGCAATGCTTAGATATGATCCAAGACATATTCCAGATGTCCCTGTACTCAGATGAGTGGTGGAGCTTTTGAAGATCCTTTGAAAGACATGCAGGTTTTAACAAAGTCACATGAAACAATAAGTGTACCCATCACATGGGATGGGGTAGCTGTAGTTGGAAGCTTCACATGTATTTTTTTTATTATTAATTATAAAATGTCGGAGGCCATTTCAGATTTTTGTTTTTTATGTAAAGTCACACCTTGCTTATCTACTTGACAGCGAGCTCTAATGCAGTGTTCACAAAAATGCGATATGGCATTTATTTTACCCGATAATTGACAATGGGGTCGACAAATACAAAAAAAATCCTGGGTACGTGTCAGGAAGCGCTCTGACCAATCAGCAGTGCTGTCAATCCGCTTCATTCGCCAACTGTAGAGAAAGGGGAGAAGACCATGGAGTGTGATCTCCATCCCTAAACTCACCCTGTGCTCCGCACAGGACCTGGATCCACTGAGGTTGCTGTGGAGACAGCCGCATATATTTATATATAGGGACCGCGTTGGCTGGTGGCTCAGTACTAAGCAAAGCAAAAAACAACAACTGAGTTAAACCCCTCCATTTTCCCGGGAACACGTCATCTGGCACACTACCATTGCCACAACAGCATCATAGCATTCACCGGGAGTGGAAGGAGCCCGGTCCTCATAGTGTCACAGCTCTCCCCAGCCTCTGGTGCACGATGGCGGACTACCTGACCAGTGGGGGCACCTGCTATGTCTTGGATAATAGGCTCTCAGAACAGCAGCTCTTCTGGGCCAGAGATGGACCCACCAGCAAGTGAGTGACCCAGAGCCCTGTGCTGTATGAGGGGACGCTGCCTCCTGTCTGTCTGCTAAGAAGAATGCCTTACCACGCACAATAAGACTCTCCTCTAGTCTCCAAACCTTCAAGCGTTCCCTGAAAACTCACCTCTTTAGGCAAGTGTATCAAATTCCAGAACCGCCCACATAACTTTCATGAACCTTCCTATCAAATTGCATCCACTCTGCACAGTCCACACATATCCTCACGTCTTCTTATCCTTCCTCTCGACCTCGGTTCATCATTGCTGTATGACCATATCATACAGCCCACTAAGAACCTTTGCAATCTGGTGGACAACTATGCAATAGATAGGCATGAATACACAAGGATAGGTGCTATTTCCCTATAGATTGTAAGCTTGCAAGCAGGGCCTTCCTACTTCTATGACTGTTTGTTATTACCCAGTTTTGTTATATCATTGTTATTTCCAATTGTAAAGCGCAATGGAATTTGCTGCGCTATAGAAGAAACTGATAATAAATAAGAAGGTTCCATTAGACTCCCAGGAGGGTTAGCCATTATGAGTTAGATTTGCTCCTTCATACCCTCTATAATGCCACTCTCCTTCCTCCTCTAACTTGCCGCTCTATTCTAATCTGACCTCTCCTGTACCTTTCCCTCCACCCTGTCACCCACAATTCTAATTTGCTCCCCCTCCTTCCACTCAACCCTGCCTGCGTACTCATTCTACCATTCTGGAGCTTCATAGAACAGAGGAGCTGGGAAGTTATCTGAAGGGATGATCCTAATGTTCCTGGGTAGTGTACTGTAGTGATTTAGTGTAGTGTATAGGGAGTGGGTTATAGTGTAGTGATTTAGTTCAGCATATGGGGGAAATGTAGTGACGTAGTGCAGCACCTAGAGGGGAATGTGGTGTATTTGTGATGTAGTAGAGTGTATAGGGTAATGTAGTGCAGTAATGTAGTGTAATGATGTGTAGTGATGGGTATAGGGGTTATGTAGTGCCGAAATGTTGTGTAGTAATGAAGTGCAGCATATAGGGGACATGATGTAGTGTAGCATATAGGGGGAATGTAGTGCAGTATGTATGTAAGGAGGAATGTAGCACAGCGACATTGTGTAGTGGGGAACATGTTGCTGTAAATGCAGCATGTTAGTTAGACAATGGGTGCATTTGGGGAACACAAGGGGCAAGTGGGGTAAACGCCTCTGTGGAGTAAGCAAAGTCACAGGCACTCAGTGCAGCCATGTCTTATTTTTTCTTTAGAATGGGTGAGGGGAGGCGTGTCAGTGGGGGACCTAAAGCATATTTTTTGCACCTGGGGCCACTACTATTTAGTAACATAGTAACATAGTTTCTAAGGTTGAAAAAAAGACAATTTGTCCATCCAGTTCAACCTATTTGTGGTCTCCTACGCTGTATTATTTTTAGGACTAATTTTGTCTGTTTCTAATGTCGGCCGTTGTGTTTATTCCTCTTTTTTTTTTATAACTAAAGTGCATGACTACGCACCATAACCCTGTATATCCTTATCCAGTAGGTACTTATCTAGCCCATTCTTAAAGGTGTTGACCGAGTCCGCCATTACTACTCTCTCAGGCAGGGAATTCCAAACACGTATTGTCCTTACTGTGAAGAAACCTTTACGTCTCTGTGTGCAAAATCTCCTCTCCTCCAACCTAAGCGGGTGTCCACGTGTCCTCTGCGTTGATCTTACCAAAAACAGATCCCCCGCAAGATCTGTGTATTATCCGCTTATATATTTGTAGATGTTGATCATGTCTCCTCTTAGTCTCCGCTTTTCCAGTGTAGGCATGCCTAGTCTTGCAAGCCTTTCCTCGTATTCCAGCGTCTCCATCCCCTTAATTACCCGCCTCTGAACCTTTTCTAGTTCAAGGATATCCTTTTTGTAGTATGGTTTAGGCACCTACAGGGAGGGTTAGGCTGCTGGCGAGGGAAGGTTGGATTTAGGTACCACCGAGAAGGGTTAGGTTTAGGCTGCGGGGAGGGAGGGTTAGCGTTAGGTGGGGAGGGGGGGGGGGGGGGGCAATGGCACAAAGCAACTATACTTACCTTCCCCATATCTGGATGCTAAGCATCGAGATGCTGCAGTTGTCTTCTGACAGCCGGCATCCCGACCGCTGGCTTTTCCTACCCAATGCTTAGAAAACAATGGTGTTTAGTTAGTGGATTGATTTAAAACGTTATTATTAATTGACTTCTGAGAAAAATGTACCCTACTTTATAAACCACATGTCAAAACACAGGTGCCAGTGGATAACCACCCTAACATTCACAATATGAAAACTAACAAGACCAATAACAGAAAATAAGAATTTACTTACCGATAATTCTATTTCTCATAGTCCGTAGTGGATGCTGGGAACTCCGTAAGGACCATGGGGAATAGCGGCTCCGCAGGAGACTGGGCACAAAAGTAAAAGCTTTATGACTAGCTGGTGTGCACTGGCTCCTCCCCCTATGACCCTCCTCCAAGCATCAGTTAGGATACTGTGCCCGGACGAGCGTACATAATAAGGAAGGATCTTGAATCCCGGGTAAGACTCATACCAGCCACACCAATCACACCGTACAACTTGTGATCTGAACCCAGTTAACAGTATGATAAACGTAGGAGCCTCTGAAAAGATGGCTCACAACAATAAACAACCCGATTTTTGTAACAATAAATATATACAAGTATTGCAGACAATCCGCACTTGGGATGGGCGCCCAGCATCCACTACGGACTACGAGAAATAGAATTATCGGTAAGTAAATTCTTATTTTCTCTGACGTCCTAGTGGATGCTGGGAACTCCGTAAGGACCATGGGGATTATACCAAAGCTCCCTAACGGGTGGGAGAGTGCGGATGACTCTGCAGCACCGAATGAGAGAACTCCAGGTCCTCCTCAGCCAGGGTATCAAATTTGTAGAATTTAGCAAACGTGTTTGCCCCTGACCAAGTAGCTGCTCGGCAAAGTTGTAAAGCCGAGACCCCTCAGGCAGCCGCCCAAGATGAGCCCACTTTCCTTGTGGAATGGGCTTTTACAGATTTTGGCTGTGGCAGGCCTGCCACAGAATGTGCAAGCTGAATTGAACTACAAATCCAACGAGCAATCGTCTGCTTAGAAGCAGGAGCACCCAGCTTGTTGGGTGCATACAGGATAAACAGCGAGTCAGATTTTCTGACTCCAGCTGTCATGGAAACATATATTTTCAGGGCCTTGACTACGTCCAGCAACTTGGAGTCCTCCAAGTCCCTAGTAGCCGCAGGTACCACAATAGGCTGGTTCATGTGAAACGCTGAAACCACCTTAGGGAGAAATTGAGGGCGAGTCCTCAGTTCTGCCCTGTCTGAATGAAAAATTAGGTAAGGGCTTTTATATGATAAAGCCGCCAATTCTGAGACACGCCTGGCTGAAGCCAGGGCTAACAGCATGACCACTTTCCATGTGAGATATTTCAATTCCACAGTGGTGAGTGGTTCAAACCAATGTGATTTTAGGAGACTCAACACTACATTGAGATCCCAAGGTGCCACTGGAGGCACAAAAGGAGGCTGTATATGCAGTACCCCTTTGACAAACGTCTGAACTTCAGGCACTGAAGCCAGTTCTTTTTGGAAGAAGATCGACAGGGCCGAAATTTGAACCTTAATGGACCCTAATTTCAGGCCCAAAGATAGTCCTGTTTGCAGGAAATGCAGGAAACGACCCAGTTGAAATTCCTCTGTAGGGGCCTTCCTGGCCTCACACCACGCAACATATTTCCGCCAAATGCGGTGATAATGTTTTGCGGTTACATCCTTCCTGGCCTTGACCAGGGTAGGGATGACTTCCTCTGGAATGCCTTTTTCCTTCAGGATCCGGCGTTCAACCTCCATGCCGTCAAACGCAGCCGCGGTAAGTCTTGGAACAGACAGGGTCCCTGCTGGAGCAGGTCCTTTCTGAGAGGTAGAGGCCACGGGTCCTCCGTGAGCATATCTTGAAGTTCCAGGTACCAAATCCTTCTTGGCCAATCCGGAGCCACGAGTATAGTTCTTACTCCTCTCCTTCTTATGATTCTCAGTACTTTGGGTATGAGAGGCAGAGGAGGGAACACATACACTGACTGGTACACCCACGGTGTTACCAGAGCGTCCACCGCTATTGCCTGAGGGTCCCTTGACCTGGCGCAATATCTGTCTAGTTTCTTGTTGAGACGAGACGCCATCATGTCCACCTTTGGTTTTTCCCAACGGTTTACAATCGCGTGGAAGACTTCTGGGTGAAGTCCCCACTCCCCCGGGTGGAGGTCGTGTCTGCTGAGGAAGTCTGCTTCCCAGTTGTCCACTCCCGGAATGAACACCGCTGACAGTGCTGTCACATGATTTTCCGCCCAGCGAAGAATTCTTGCAGCTTCCGCCATTGCCCTCCTGCTTCTTGTGCCGCCCTGTCTGTTTACGTGGGCGACTGCCGTGATGTTGTCCGATTGGATCAAAACCGACTGACCCTGAAGCAGAGGCCTTGCTTGACTTAGGGCATTGTAAATTGCCCTTAGTTCCAGGATATTTATGTGAAGAGACGTTTCCATGCTTGACCACAAGCCCTGGAAATTTCTTCCCTGTGTGACTGCTCCCCAGCCTCTCAGGCTGGCATCCGTGGTCACCAGAATCCAGTCCTGAATGCCGAATCTGCGGCCCTCTAGAAGATGAGCACTCTGCAACCACCACAGGAGAGACACCCTTGTCCTTGGAGATAGGGTTATCCGCTGATGCATCTGAAGATGCGATCAGGACCATTTGTCCAGCAGATCCCACTGAAAAGTTCTTGCATGGAATCTTCCGAATGGAATCGCTTCGTAAGAAGCCACCATCTTTCCCAGGACCCTTGTGCATTGATGCACTGACACTTGTCCTGGTTTCAGGAGGTTCCTGACTAGCTCGGATAACTCCCTGGCCTTCTCCTCCGGGAGAAACACCTTTTTCTGGACTGTGTCCAGAATCATCCCTAGGAACAGTAGACGTGTTGTTGGAATCAGCTGCGATTTTGGAATATTTAGAATCCACCTGTGCTGACGTAGCACCACCTGAGATAGTGCTACTCCGACCTCTAACTGTTCCCTGGACCTTGCCCTTATCAGGAGATCGTCCAAGTAAGGGATAATTAAGACGCCTTTTCTTCGAAGAAGAATCATCATTTCGGCCATTACCTTGGTAAAGACCCGTGGTGCCGTGGACAATCCAAACGGCAGCGTCTGAAACTGATAATGACCGTTCTGTACCACAAACCTGAGGTACCCTTGGTGAGAAGGGTAGATTGGGACATGGAGATAAGCATCTTTGATGTCCAGAGACACCATATAGTCCCCTTCTTCCAGGTTCGCTATCACTGCTCTGAGTGATTCCATCTTGAATTTGAACTTTTTTATGTAAGTGTTCAATGATTTCAGATTTAAAATCGGTCTCACCGAGCCGTCCGGCTTCGGTACCACAAACAGCGTGGAATAATACCCCTTCCCCTGTTGTAGGAGGGGTACCTTGATTATCACCTGCTGGGAATACAGCTTGTGAATAGCTTCCAATACTGCCTCCCTGTCGGAGGGAGACGTTGGTAGAGCAGACTTCAGGAACCGGCGAGGGGGAGACGTCTCGAATTCCAATTTGTACCCCTGTGATACTACCAGCAGGATCCAGGGGTCCACTTGCGAGTGAGCCCACTGCGTGTTGAAATTTTTGAGACGGGCCCCCACCGTGCCTGAGTCCGCTTGTAAAGCCCCAGCGTCATGCTGAAGACTTGACAGAAGCGGGGGAGGGCTTCTGATCCTGGGAAGAGGCTGCTTGCTGCAGTATTTTTCCCCTTCCTCTGCCCCGGGGCAGAAATGAGTGGCCTTTTGCCCGCTTGCCCTTATGGGGACGAAAGGACTGAGTTTGAAAAGACGGTGTCTTTTTCTGCTGAGAGGAGACCTGGGGTAAAAAGGTGGATTTCCCAGCCGTCGCCGTGGCCACCAGGTCTGATAGACCGACCCCAAATAACTCCTCCCCTTTATACGGCAAAACTTCCATATGCCGTTTGGAATCCGCATCACCTGACCACTGTCGTGTCCATAAACTTCTTCTGGCAGAAATGGACAACGCACTTACTCTTGATGCTAGGGTGCAAATATCCCTCTGTGCATCTCACATATATAGTAATGCATCCTTTAAATGCTCTATAGTCAATAATATACTGTCCCTATCCAGGGTATCAATATTTTCAGTCAGGGAATCCGACCAAGCCACTCCAGCGCTGCACATCCAGGCTGAGGCGATCGCCGGTCGTAGTATAACACCAGTATGTGTGTATATACCTTTTAGGATATTTTCCAGCTTTCTACCAACTGGTTCCTTGAGGGCGGCCGTATCAGGAGACGGTAACGCCACTTGTTTTGATAAGCGTGCGAGCGCCTTATCTACCCTAGGGGGTGTTTCCCAACGCGCCCTAACCTCTGGCGGGAAGGGGTATAATGCCAATAATTTATTAGAAATCAGCAGTTTTTTATCGGGGGAAACCCACGCTTTGTCACACACCTCATTTAATTCATCTGATTCAGGAAAAAATAAGATTTTACTTACCGATAAATCTATTTCTCGTAGTCCGTAGTGGATGCTGGGGACTCCGTCAGGACCATGGGGATTAGCGGCTCCGCAGGAGACAGGGCACAAAAAGTAAGCTTTTAGGATCACATGGTGTGTACTGGCTCCTCCCCCTATGACCCTCCTCCAAGCCTCAGTTAGGTACTGTGCCCGGACGAGCGTACACAATAAGGAAGGATCTTGAATCCCGGGTAAGACTCATACCAGCCACACCAATCACACCGTACAACCTGTGATTTGAACCCAGTTAACAGTATGATAACAACGAAGGAGCCTCTGAAAAGATGGCCCACAACAATAACAACCCGATTTTTGTAACAATAATTATGTACAAGTAATGCAGACAATCCGCACTTGGGATGGGCGCCCAGCATCCACTACGGACTACGAGAAATAGATTTACCGGTGAGTAAGGCACCACAATAGGTTGTTTCAGGTGAAACGCTGACACCACCTTAGGAAGAAACTGGGGACAAGTCCGCAGTTCTGCCCTGTCCGAATGGAAAATTAAATATGGGCTTTTGTAAGACAAAGCCGCCAATTCTGACAATCGCCTGGCCGAGGCCAGGGCCAACAGCATGGTCACTTTCCATGTGAGATATTTCAAATCCACAGATTTGAGCGGTTCAAACCAATATGATTTGAGGAATCCCAACACTACGTTGAGATCCCACGGTGCCACTGGAGGCACAAAAGGGGCTGTATATGCAATACTCCCTTGACAAACTTCTGGACTTCAGGAACCGAAGCCAATTCTTTCTGGAAGAAAATCTACAGGGCCGAAACTTGAACCTTAATGGACCCCAATTTGAGGCTCATAGACACTCCTGTTTGCAGGAAGTGCAGAAATCGACCTAGTTGAAATTTCTTCGTGGGGCCTTCCTGGCCTCACCCACGCAACATATTTTCACCACATGTGGTGATAACGTTGTGCGGTCACCTCCTTCCTGGCTTTGACCAGGGTAGGTATGACCTCTTCCGAAATGCCTTTTCCCTTAGGATCCGGCGTTCAACCGCCATGCCGTCAAACGCAGCCGCGGTAAGTCTTGGAACAGACATGGTACTTGCTGAAGCAAGTCCCTTCTTAGCTCCCGAGGCCATTAGTCCTCTGTGAGCATCTCTTGAAGTTCCGGGTACCAAGTCCCTCTTGGCCAATCCGGAGCCACGAGTATAGTTCTTACTCCTCTACGTCTTATAATTCTCAATACCTTGGTTATGAGAAGCAGAGGAGGGAACACATACACCGACTGTTACACCCACGGTGTTACCAGGACGTCCACAGCTATCGCCTGAAGGTCTCGTGACCTGGCGCAATACCTGTCCCGTTTTTTGTTCGGGCGGGACGCCATCATGTCCACCTTTGGTCTTTCCCAACGGTTCACAATCATGCGGAAAACTTCCCGATGAAGTTCCCACTCTCCTGGGTGGAGGTCGTGCCTGCTGAGGAAGTCTGCTTCCCAGTCGTCCACTCCCGGAATGAACACTGCTGACCGTGCTATCACATGATTTTCCGCCTAGCGAAAAATCCTTGCAGTTTTGCCACTGCCCTCCTGCTTCTTGTGCCGCCCTTTCTGTTTACGTGGGCGACTGCCGTGATGTTATCCCACTGGATCAATACCGGCTGACCTTGAAGCAGAGGTCCTGCTAAGCTTAGAGCATTATAAATTTGCTCTTAGCTCCAGTATATTTATGTGGAGAGAATTCTCCAGACTTGATCACACTCCCTGGAAATTTTTTCCCTGTGTGACTGCTCCCCAGCCTCTCAGGCTGGCCTCCGTGGTCACCAGCATCCAATCCTGAATGCCGAATCTGCGGCCCTCTAGAAGATGAGCACTCTGTAATCACCACAGGAGAGACACCCTTGTCCTTGGATATAGGGTTATCCGCTGATGCATCTGAAGATGCGATCCGGACCATTTGTCCAGCAGATCCCACTGAAGAGTTCTTGCGTGAAATCTGCCGAATGGAATCGCTTCGTAATAAGCCACCATTTTTACCAGGACTCTTGTGCAATGATGCACTGACACTTTTCCTGGTTTTAGGAGGATCCCGATTAGCTCGGATAACTCCCTGGCTTTCTCCTCTGGGAGAAACACCTTTTTCTGGACTGTGTCCAGAAACATCCCTAGGACCAGCAGACGTGTCGTCGGAACAACTGCGGTTTTGGAATATTTAGAATCCACCCGTGCTGTCGTAGAACTACTTGAGATAGTGCTACTCCGACCTCCAACTGTTCTCTGGACCTTGTTCTTATCAGGAGGTCGTCCCTTTTCTTTGAAGACGAATCCTCATTTTGGTCATTACCTTGGTAAGGACCCGGGGTGCCTTGGACAATCCAACGGCATCGTCTGAAACTGATAGTGACAGTTCTGTACCACGAACCTGAGGTACCCTTGGTGAGAAAGGCAAATTTTGGGACATGGAGGTAAGCATCCCTGATGTCCCGGGACACCATATAGTCCCCTTCTTCCCGGTTCGCTATCACTGCTCTGAGTGACTGCATCTGGATTTGAACCTTTGTAAGTGTTCAAATATTTCAGATTTAGAATAGGTCTCACCTAGCCTTCTGGCTTCAGTACCACCATATAGTGTGGAATAATACCCCTTTCCTTGTTGTAGGAGGGGTAATTTTATTATCACCTGCTGGGAATACAGCTTGTGAATGGTTTTCAATACTGCCTCCCTGTCGGAGGGAGACATTGGTACAGCAGACTACAGGAACCTGCGAGGGGGAAACGTCTCGACATTCCAATCTGTACCCCTTGGATACTACTTGTAGGATCCAGGGGTCCTGTACGGTCCCAGCGTCATGCTGAGAACTTGGTAGAAGCGGTGGAGGGCTTCTGTTCCTGGGAATGGGCTGCCTGCTGCAGTCTTCTTCCCTTTCCTCTATCCCTGGGCAGATATGACTCTTATAGGGACGAAAGGACTAAGGCTGAAAAGACGGTGTCTTTTTCTGCAGAGATGTGACTTAGGGTAAAAAACGGTGGATTTTCCAGCAGTTGCCGTGGCCACCAGGTCCCATGGACCGACCCCAAATAATTCCTCCCCTTTATACGGCAATACATCTTTGTGCCGTTTGGAATCTGCATCACCTGACCACTGTCGTGTCCATAAACATCTTCTTGCAGATATGGACATCGCATTTACTCTTGATGCCAGAGTGCAAATATCCCTCTGCGCATCTCGCATATATAGAAATGCATCCTTTAAATGCTCTTATAGTCAATAAAATACTGTCCCTGTCAAGGGTATCAATATTTTTAGTCAGGGAATCCGACCAAGCCACCTCAGCTCTGCACATCCAGGCTGAGGCTATCGCTGGTCGCAGTATAACACCAGCATGTGTGTGTATACTTTTTAGGATATTTTCCAGCCTCCTATCAGCTGGCTCCTTAAGTACGGCCCTATCTGTAGATGGTACCGCCACTTGTTCTGATAAGCATGTGAGCGCCTTATCCACCCCTAAGGGGTGTTTCCCAACGCGCCCTAACTTCTGGCGGGAAAGGGTATACCGCCAATAATTTTCTATCGGGGGAAACCCACGCATCTCACACACTTCATTTAATTTTTCTGATTCAGGAAAAACTACAGGTAGTTTTTTCACATCCCACATAATACCCTTTTTTGTGGTACTTGTAGTATCAGAAATATGTAACACCTCCTTCATTGCCCTTAACGTGTGGCCCTAAAGGAAAATACGTTTGTTTCTTCACCGTCGACACTGAAATCAGTGTCCGTGTCTGGGTCTGTGTCGACCGACTGAGGTAAATGGGCGTTTTACAGCCCCTGACGGTGTTTGAGACGCCTGGACAGGTACTAATTTGTTCGCCGGCCGTCTCATGTCGTCAACCGGCTTGCAGCGTGTTGACATTATCACGTAATTCCATAATTAAGCCATCCATTCCGGTGTCGACTCCCTAGAGAGTGACATCACCATTACAGGCAATTTGCTCCGCCTCCTCACCAACATTTTCCTCATACATGTCGACACACACGTACCGACATACAGCACACACATAGGGAATGCTCTGATAGAGGACAGGACCCACTAGCCCTTTGGGGAGACAGAGGGAGAGTTTGCCAGCACACACCAAAACGCTATAATTATACAGGGACAACCTTTATATAAGTGTTCCTCCCTTATAGCATTTTAATATATATTCATATCGCCAAATCAGTGCCCCCCCTCTCTGTTTTAACCCTGTTTCTGTAGTGCAGTGCAGGGGAGAGCATGGGAGCCTTCCCACCAGCATTTCTGTGAGGGAAAATGGCGCTGTGTGCTGAGGAGAATAGGCCCCGCCCCCTTTTCGGCGGGCTTCTTCTCCGGAGTCTGTGATATCTGGCAGGGGTTAAATACATCCATATAGCCTCAAGGGCTATATGTGATGTATTTTTCGCCATACAGGTATTATACATTGCTGCCCTGCACCCTCCGTGACCGCTGTGTGAAGTGTGCTGACAACAATGGCGCACAGCTGCAGTGCTGTGCGCTACCTGATGAAGACTGAAAGTCTTCTGCCGCCTGGTTCCGGACCTCTTCAATCTTCAGCATCTGCAAGGGGGGTCGGCGGCGCGGCTCAGGGACGAACCCCAGGGCGAGACCTGTGTTCCGACTCCCTCTGGAGCTAATGGTGTCCAGTAGCCTAAGAAGCCAATCCATCCTGCACGCAGGTGAGTTCACTTCTCTCCCCTAAGTCCCTCGATGCAGTGAGCCTGTTGCCAGCAGGACTCACTGAAAATAAAGAACCTAAAAACTTTTTCTAAGCAACTCTTTAAGAGAGCCACCTAGATTGCACCCTGCTCGGACGGGCACAAAAACCTAACTGAGGCTTGGAGGAGGGTCATAGGGGGAGGAGCCAGTACACACCATGTGATCCTAAAAGCTTACTTTTTGTGCCCTGTCTCCTGCGGAGCCGCTAATCCCCATGGTCCTGACGGAGTCCCCAGCATCCACTAGGACGTTAGAGAAACTATGGGTAGTTTTTTTACACCCCACATAATACCCCTTTTTGTGGTACTTGTAGTATCAGAAATGTTCAAAGCCTCCTTCATTGCCGTGATCATGTAACGTGTGGCCCTACTGGACATTACGTTTGTCTCGTCACCGTCGACACTGGAGTCAGTATCCGTGTCTGGGTCTGTGTCGACCATCTGAGGTAACGGGCGCTTTAGAGCCCCTGACGGTGTTTTAGACGCCTGGACAGGCACTAACTGATTTGCCGGCTGTCTCATGTCGTCAACAGTTTTTTGCAAAGTGCTGACACTGTCACGTAATTCCTTCCATACGACCATCCAGTCAGGTGTCGACTCCCTAGGGGGTGACATCACTATTACAGGCAATTGCTCCGCCTCCACATCATTTTCCTCCTCATACATGTCGACACAATCGTACCGACACACAGCACACACACAGGGAATGCTCTGATAGAGGACAGGACCCCACGAGCCCTTTGGGGAGACAGAGGGAGAGTTTGCCAGCACACACCAGAGCGCTATATATATGCAGGGATAACCTTATATAAGTGTTTCTCCCTTCTATAGCTGCTGTATATGAATTTTCTGCCAATTAGTGCCCCCCCTCTCTTGTTTTACCCTGATTCTGTAGCAGGACTGCAGGGGAGAGTCAGGGAGCCTTCCTTCCAGCGGAACTGTGAGGGAAAATGGCGCTTGTGTGCTGAGGAGATAGGCTCCGCCCCCTTCACGGCGGCCTTTTCTCCCGTTTTTTTTTATTTTAGGAAAACTGGCAGGGGTGAAATGCATCCATATAGCCCAGGAGCTATATGTGATGTATTTCTTTAGCCATATAAGGTTTAAACATGTTTTATTGCGTCTCAGGGCGCTCCCCCCCAGCGCCCTGCACCCTCAGTGACCGGAGTGTGAAGTGTGCTGAGAGCAATGGCGCACAGCTGCAGTGCTGTGCGCTACCTTATTGAAGACAGGAACGTCTTCTGCCGCCGATTTTTCCGGACCTCTTCGCTCTTCTGGCTCTGTAAGGGGGCCGGCGGCGCGGCTCCGGGACCCATCCAGGCTGAACCTGTGATCGTCCCTCTGGAGCTAATGTCCAGTAGCCAAGAAGCCCAATCCACTCTGCAGTCAGGTGAGTTCGCTTCTTCTCCCCTTAGTCCCACGATGCAGTGAGCCTGTTGCCAGCAGGTCTCACTGAAAAAAAAAAAAAAAAAAAAAAAACCTATTTAAAACTTTTACTCTAAGCAGCTCTGGAGAGCTACCTAGCATGCACCCTTCTCGGCCGGGCACAAAAATCTAACTGAGGCTTGGAGGAGGGTCATAGGGGGAGGAGCCAGTGCACACCAGCTAGTCATAAAGCTTTTACTTTTGTGCCCAGTCTCCTGCGGAGCCGCTATTCCCCATGGTCCTTACGGAGTTCCCAGCATCCACTAGGACGTCAGAGAAAAAATGTGTAAAATGAAAAAAATCAAACATCGTATACACAGATGTGGCCTGTTAGACATCATTTAGATTATGGTGCAATTTATAACAGACTAGACTTTGTAATAGAACACTCTTAAAACCAAAATATGATTTTGAACCATTAGGTTAAAAAGTAGTCCTATGAAAATATAATTGCATACGACTAGGCTGCAAACTGTTAACCCAGGATAGAGTTTTAGAACACTAATTTAAGATTCTAAAACAACAAAATTACTGAGGAATAAGAATATAATTAAGCAAAGTTTGAATTTATTGTTATGCTGCCCTGTTAGGATTTTACTCTTTTATTAAGTTCTAATGTATTATAAAATGGACACATTTCATAGTAACCATGTTAATTGACTTAATAAGTATGTACATGACCAATAATATTCAGAACGTAAAATGTTTTTAACCATGCCTGGGACAGAGGATTAAATGAACATTAGCATCTAAGAATGAATTACAAATGTGTTTCACCATAAAAGCAACAATCATTTTACATTTTCTTTGATGTACGATTAAGGACTTTATACAGAAATTAAAGTGCTCATGTTTTGGAAAGTAAAGCACTTGTCTACTTGTTACAAAGCTGGCCACAAATACAAGGTACCTAATATTTCATATATCTACACTACAGTAGTTCTGATATAACCTTGAGGTATGTTTTAGGTATTTAACTTGCTGTTGGATGAACCCTTGACCAACAAGGTGTAGACCACATACTGCTGCAAAATGCTGTGGTAGCCCTTTTGGTTCAGGGTGTCAGTCACTCTGTGCAAGACGCTGACTCAGGATCAAGCAAAGAGCTTCAGAGCACCACGTTTCCTCCTCCAGGTTTGGATAATGTCACTTACGGCATTGTTTTAGCACACATTTTAAAAGGGCAATGCTTTTAATAGCAAAACATTAGGGACTTTGCTATTAAAAGTATTTGCCGGTTACATTTTTGGCCTTAAATACGCTGGGAAGTGGCAGCTTTTAGAAGTGGCCTGGTGAATAAGTCACACATACTAGGAGACTTTCCCTTCAAGTACTCAATGGTGTAAATAAACCCTGTGTGATGACTCAAAGATCTTAAATTTTGATTCATTGACACCTAAGACCTTCATCCAGTCTTCACTAGTCTGAGGAGGTGTTTCATGGCCTTGGCAAGCCTCCTTTTTCAGCTGTATGTTCTTAACTTGTTACTTGTTCCCTGAAAAAGGGTTTTTCTTATAACTGAAATGTAAATAATTTCTCAGTTTTTGTTAACCTAAATTTTATTAACTTCTAGGTCAAGGGATTTCAACTCCAGCCCTCAGGTACACAAGTGCCATTTAGTAAATAATGATGTTGATTTTTTATACCGTTGTGCCAACTTAAAAACCAGTCTACCACTTTACTGCTGGTGTGCAGATCGATTTGTGCCCTGATGATCTAATGAATAATATACTGAATATATTCTCATGCCACAGTTAAACTGTAAACAGGGTGAAAAAAAACAGGCATTTTCTACTAGTCCCATAAACGTTTGCATAAAATATTCTACAGAGAATGAGAAAACCAATAAGACATCAGGTAAAACAAAAAAAAAAAAAACTCTGTCAAAAATGTTTCTTTTATTTGCTGTCAGACAAGTTACAATAGAATTTAATAAATAGTCAGGGTTCTTTTAATATATCATGCTGTATACATCAGTTAAGAGTGCAACAAAAGTAATTCAGTACAACTTATGCATTTCATTCTGTGGGGAAACCAGAAAATACTTACAGAAAGCTTGTCAGACTGGACACACTCCATACTACATGTGGCTGTACCTTGCATCCGATTACAACACTTAGCCATGGCTAACAGATTTAAAGAGTGCCATTTTGAAAAAGTGCCCATTCAGGATTTTGTTTTTTCATTACTTACAATAACTGACCTGTGTTTAATTTTTGATATATTTTCAAGCAAAAAAATAAAAATAGAAGGGTCCTAGTGATAAATGGATTATAAAATAAGGCAAATTAGGGGAAAATAGCTAGAAAAAAATACAATGTAAGAGAACTTCAAATTAAGCAATTCAAGAGAATGGTTTATTAAAATGAAAATATTTATTTGCTATGCAAGGGGCTTTCAATGCATTTACATGGGTTTCACAAGTATAATAAAAAGTAGAGCCACTAATTGCCACTATTCTTGGATTGAGTTTGATGACACCTGTTGCATTTCTTTTGCGGTGATACATAAGGAAGCCATTGGTCACTAAACCTCTAGTAAAACTACTTTTGAAAAGCATTTGCATTTCTTGTGTATTTTTCCTAGCATCAAACCTGCGTGTAAATTGCTAATTGATATGTAGCCTTGGTGCACTAGTCAATAATACACAGTGGATGGCAGCTACTTTGTTGGCGAAACAACAATGTAGCGAGGAGGGACCAGAGGTATGATTGAGGCACAAAATTAAAATGTATTGACTGTATTATACCCTTGGAATATCACATATCTGTATAGCAGAAGTTGAATCTTTGTGTAATATAAATTGTATTGTCATTGAAATCTTTATAGACTTCACATTGGAATCAATGCTTCTAATGACAGAAGGTTTTTCAAAAATGCAAAAATGGAAGAACTTTTCAATATACAACAAATTTAATTTTAATGTGCTGGAACCAATTAAACCGTAAAAAAAATAAAAAATAAAAATTAACCAGAAAAACATAGCAAGTATAAGTGCAAAATCATAAAAAAATGTCATGTTTACAGACATTAGCTCATCGGAACTGTAAAAATGAATCACACATTTTGCTTGTTCCATTTAAATCTAAGAATGGGTATAATTGAATACACTCATATATATTATTCTACCACTTCATATTCATTTATGTAAACTGGGGCACTGAAAAAGGTGCTATACCCAAAGCAATTAGACCGATGTTTGCCTTCATTTGTCAGAAAAAAAGACAGACTTTGATTGGATGCTGTGGGGTATATAGTATTTTACTGTTCACCAATTTCTGCAAATGTCCCCTAACATGACACTAGTATTTACTGCCTCTCGGTTGTACAGCTCTGATTAATAAGCTGCTGTTCAAAATATGTCTGAGTTTAACTACAATCTTCATTTGCTATTTAGGAGTAATGACCAAAAAATAGAAAAAAAAAGAATAAGTGCTATGCAGCTAGTGTCTACCACATCCAGTGTTTATATAGCTGTGTAACAGACAAAATGACATAAAATAGGATGGTCTATTTCATTGGTGTGGTTCATCAAATCGACAGTGTCTAGGTCGACAATGTTTAGGTCGACCACTATAGGTCGACATGGATGGAAGGTCGACAGGGTTTCTAGGTCGACATGTGCTAGGTCGACAGGTCTAAAGGTCGACAGAGGTTTTTTTTTTTTTTTTTTGGGTGTCGTTTTCTTCGTAGTGTGACCGGGATCCCAAATGAGTGCACCGCGTCCCCTCGCTACCGCTTCGCTCGGCACACTTTACCGTTCCAATCGTAGTCCACGTGGATCGTTAAGTATGAAAAAAAAAAAAAAAAATGTGAAAAACTCATGTCGACCTTTAGACCTGTCGACCTAGCACATGTCGACCTAGAAACCCTGTCGACCTTCCATCCATGTCAACCTAGTGACTGTCGACCTATAGTGGTCGACCTAAACATTGTCGACCTAGACACTGTCGATCTTCAGACCGGATCCCCTATTTCATCCACTTCTTTCAATGAACCACAATAGTCAGTCAATGACACCACAATGAAATCATGAGAGCATGGTGTTTCTCTGTCTCCCCAACATATATGGTAACTGACGTTTAGAAAAATATCACCCACATTATTGGCAACGGTTGTGAAATAAGTGTTCAGAGGGGATAAAAAAACAAAACACTAATTATTTCAAACCAAATTGTATCCTCAAGGTATTTCATTTGCTTAGGATATACTAAGTGCAAATAGAAATCAATAAATTAATTTAAACTACAATTTCATTCTCTCCGTAAACTTGAGACTTTGAAGCAAACTGTTCATACGGATCAATCCATGTCGTACTATATGGGTTTAACATTTAATGTTACTTTTTTCATTGGAGCATATTTCATATGTAGTAAACATAAATATGCAGTTTACAATACTTTCATGGATAGCACTAAATAAAATAGTAAGTGGTGCTAAACATTCATATATAAATGCTAAAATGACATGTTCTGGGTCAGATTGTTTGCTCATACAAAAGTCGGTAAATGTGATGAAGGTACAGCACACACACAGGACAGTAGCAACAGGTAGACGTGTCTCTTCACTGGACACTTACACAAACACTTGACAGTCCTCCAAGTAGCCAGTTATAAACCAGGCTTTCCTTCCTTATGTTTTATATAGAAGAGCTCACTTCAGGAGATTGCTTTTTGTAGAAAAATCATCAACGCCCAGACTGTATTCGCTCTCCTTTAAATGTATTATCTAAAGACCAGAGAGATTTTAAATGAATAATAATAAAAAAAGATAAAACAAGACAGTTACAACTGAAATGATCCCTTAATAAACATCATTGTGATGAGAGTATAGAATACATATAATAAACCTGGCACAGTCAGTTATTAAAGTATGAGGATTACCTAGATGGATTACTTTTCTTGATGAAGGGCTTCAATAAAAGCTTCAAGTTTTTCCTGGATTTCTCTTACTTTTTCTGCAGGGATAAAAAAAAAAAAAAAAAAAACTTAGGTACTTTAATGATCCTATCCACTGTTGATGGACTCAAAAAGGGTTTTGTATTGAAAAGGATGAGGGGATTATGACCTGTCAAATAAATACCATGATACATAACGTAATATTTAAGGCAATATTGTGTTTAAAAAAACAAAACGTTTTTGACGTGGATTTTCTTCACATTTTAGGTCCTTGGGGCTTAAAAAGTGCAAAAAAAACTAGAGTTAGATTTCCCTGAAATCGCGTCGGGGCGGCACAGCACCTGTTCCTCTATATTACAGAATGGATGACTATCAACAATCACTAATCCTTGCTTTTTTCTTTTAACCTAATATCCTTATTCTCTACATTAGTGGTGGAAATTCATACTGATCAATTCAAAAATAGTCTAACCATCCATAGTTTAGGCAGAGGATCAAAGACTTTAATAAACCAAGAATCAATCTGGCTAATATGGATATTAATGGGAAATAGAACAAGGTTCAAAGCAGGTTATATATACTCACTAGCCATAAAAATCCAGTAAAAAAATATACGGGTTTACTGATTCTACAAGAAAAAAACAACCCTCATTTTTATTTACTATGCCTATGACATTTGTTTCTCGCTGCTTACCAGAGAGAGGTAACAACTCAGAGGTTAAAAGGAGCTGACAATAAGTGTGAAATACCCCAGCTTCCATAATGCACACTAGGAAATGCCCCAGCTTCCATAATGCACACTAGGAAATACCCCAGCTTCCATAATGCACACTAGGAAATGCCCCAGCTTCCATAATGCACACTAGGAAATACCCCAGCTTCCATAATGCACACTAGGAAATACCCCAGCTTCCATAATGCACACTGGGAAATACCCCAGCTTCCATAATGCATACTAGGAAATACACCAGCTTCCATAATGCACACTAGGAAATACCCCAGCTTCCATAATGCACACTAGGAAATACCCCAGCTTCCATAATGCACACTAGGAAATACCCCAGCTTCCATAATGCACACTAGGAAATACCCCAGCTTCCATAATGCACACTAGGAAATACCCCAGCTTCCATAATGCACACTAGGAAATACCCCAGCTTCCATAATGCACACTAGGAAATACCCCAGCTTCCATAATGCACACTAGGAAATACCCCAGCTTCCATAATGCACACTAGGAAATGCCCCAGCTTCCATAATGCACACTAGGAAATACCCCAGCTTCCATAATGCACACTAGGAAATACCCCAGCTTCCATAATGCACACTAGGAAATACCCCAGCTTCCATAATGCACACTAGGAAATACCCCAGCTTCCATAATGCACACTAGGAAATGCCCCAGCTTCCATAATGCACACTAGGAAATACCCCAGCTTCCATAATGCACACTAGGAAATACCCCAGCTTCCATAATGCACACTGGGAAATACCCCAGCTTCCATAATGCATACTAGGAAATACACCAGCTTCCATAATGCACACTAGGAAATACCCCAGCTTCCATAATGCACACTAGGAAATACCCCAGCTTCCATAATGCACACTAGGAAATACCCCAGCTTCCATAATGCACACTAGGAAATACCCCAGCTTCCATAATGCACACTAGGAAATACCCCAGCTTCCATAATGCACACTAGGAAATACCCCAGCTTCCATAATGCACACTAGGAAATACCCCAGCTTCCATAATGCACACTAGGAAATACCCCAGCTTCCATAATGCACACTAGGAAATACCCCAGCTTCCATAATGCACACTAGGAAATACCCCAGCTTCCATAATGCACACTAGGAAATACCCCAGCTTCCATAATGCACACTAGGAAATACCCCAGCTTCCATAATGCACACTAGGAAATACCCCAGCTTCCATAATGCACACTAGGAAATACCCCAGCTTCCATAATGCACACTAGGAAATACCCCAGCTTCCATAATGCATACTAGGAAATACCCCAGCTTCCATAATGCACACTAGGAAATACCCCAGCTTCCATAATGCACACTAGGAAATACCCCAGCTTCCATAATGCACACTTGGAAATACCCCAGCTTCCATAATGCACACTAGGAAATACCCCAGCTTCCATAATACATACTAGGAAATACCCAAGCTTCCATAGTGCACACTAGGAAATACCCCAGCTTCCATAATGCACATTAGGAAATACCCCAGCTTCCATAATGCATATTAGGAAATACCCCAGCTACCATAATACATACTAGGAAATACCCCAGCTTCCATAATGCACACTAGGAAATGCCCCAGCTTCCATAATACATACTAGGAAATACCCCAGCTTCCATAATGCACACTAGGAAATACCCCAGCTTCCATAATGCACACTAGGAAATGCCCCAGCTTCCATAATACATACTAGGAAATACCCCAGCTTCCATAATGCATACTAGGAAATACCCCAGCTGCCATAATGCATACTAGGAAATACCCCAGCCTCCATAATGCATACTAGGAAATACCCCAGCTGCCATAATACATACTAGGAAATACCCAAGCTTCCATAATGCATACTAAGAAATACCCCAGCTTCCATAATGCATACTAGGAAATAACTCAGCTGCCATAATACATACTAGGAAATACCCCAGCTGCCATAATACATACTAAGAAATACCCCAGCTTCCATAATGCATACTAGGAAAAGTTAAGTTTGTATAGCAGTGGTTCTCAAACTGTGTGCCTAGGCACCCAGGGGTGCCTCGGGGTACTTGAAGGGGTGCCCTGGGTTGGTGATCCAGGACAAATTCTAATTATTTATGGTTAATGTAACAGACAAAACCAGTGCTGGTGGCTTCCAATCATAAAATATGTAAACAAACAGAAGCAAATCTTGTCCCTCACCACATAACTGACCCCAAAGATGACATACAGTACTGTATAAACACAACTTGCTTAATGTAATATTGTTTTCAGAATTTCTCAATAAGAAACTTTTGGACTAGGGGTGACATGAAAAAAAATTCTGATACTCTACTGAGCCGTGATTCAAAAAAGTTTCAAAACCACTGGTGTATAGCGAGTGTGCGCATGTGTCTATATACACACGTTTAAGTAACAGAAAATAAACTGTAGCACCAGTTTATTATATATTTAATAAATTTCCAAACACGACCTCATTCAGCTTGAATCGTTATTGGACCAGAAAGTGCGATTTTCTTAATCCTGCTTCTGCTATAAAACATATGTGAAGAGCCACCGAGAAAGGAAAAAGACTCCCACAGATGCATTCGCAAATGTGAGTATGCAGTTGCATAACTGCTATGCATATGCAGACATCGAGTACCATCGACAGTTGCGGTTGACCCAGGGCTACTCAGAATAAAGAGAATGCAGTCACACCGGGTGCCATGTTTTCAGTTGCAATCTATTGCAACTGACGTCAGATACACACCCCGAAAACAGCCATGATCCTCCTGAGTTTTTTCCAACCATTCTCCACAGATGCCATGTAACCTCCCACAAATGGACACTTCCTGGCAATCGTTATAAGATCGCACCTTGCTGGGCCTGTGATTGCACTGCGGCTCTGACACATGTGCAATGCGTACTCAGCGCATGTGTCGTCGTCCAATAATTGGACGATTTGACATAGTGCAAAATTGCAACTGAAGCTAAATAAGGCCTCTAATACACAATTTGTGAACTAAGATGCAAAAGTGAGGAAAAAGAAGCAAGATGAAGGAAAAAGCGGGAAACAGAAGCAAAATTGAGAAAAAAGTATGCATCGCAGGAATTGAACCAGTCATCTTGTGCCATATGCACAAGTGTATGAGGACACACACATATACATGTGTGTGTGTGTACTTTACAATGAAACAAGGCACAATCTCCTATTACAATAAAGTCAAAAATGTCAATACAGCTGTCTTCATGTGCCTCCCATTGTCCCTCTATTCCTCTTGCGTCCCTCTATTCTCTCACTATTTATATTACTCCTGTGTCATCCCCATTACCTCTCGTGTTCTCCATTCTCTCCCTAAATAATCCTCTCAAACACTTTCTTTCTATTCCTCCCATGTAACCTGATTCTCTCTATATTCCTCCCACGTCACCCCATTCTCTCTCTATATATTCCTCCCAAAAACCCACAATCTCTCTCAATTCCTCCTTGATCCACTCCAGCCTGCAGGAAACGAAGGAATCTTCCCAAGTGAAAATCGGCAGAGGGATATGTGCGTTCCTCGCACCAGGAGACGTATCTCCACCAGATATTATGATGGTGTTTTGACGTCACAGGTTTCCTGGCTTGCACCATAGTGGCAATGACCTCTTTGGAAAGTCCCTTGAGAGCTAGGATGTTCCGGTCAACTACCATGCGGTCAAACAAAGCCACCGTAAGTCCGGGTAGACGAACGGGACATGTCCAGAAGATCCGTGTACTACGCTCTCCGGGGCCAATCCTAGTAGAAAACTATGCTACACCTAATCCATAACCTCCCTAACCCTCCTTTCCCGCAGCATGACCCTAAAACGCCCTCCGTAGGCTAAACCTACCCTCCCCCCAGCTCTGTGTAGTGACGGCGGTCCTTTGTTTGGGATTCCAGCATCGGCATTGCAATACATCTTGGGATCCCAGCGTTGGCAGTCCGAGCAGTGTCAGGATCCCGGCGTCTGTATTCTGACTGCCGGGATCTCGAACGCCAGGATACGGACCGGAACTCGTTCCTCCACTCTGGTGCGCACACACACGCCTACACACAACTAAGTTTGACAGGGTCCCAGCAGTTGTCATTTTAATAGGTGCGTAACTAGTTACAATATAATTGTTTTTACTTTGTTTGAGCGAAAATTGGAGAAAGTGTATATCCTTCTTTGAACCAGTTTTCTGAAGTACCCAATGTTGGTTAGGATGGGTATGTATTATTGATATACCCTTTTTTTATTCACTATGGGGGTTATTCAGATCTGATCGCTGCTGTGCGCTTTCGCACAGTGGGTGATCAGATCCTAACTGCGCATACATATGCACCGCAATGTGCACGAGCGTCGGACAGCTACAACGGGTATGGCCGGTCAGCGACGGGATGGTGCAAAGGATCCATTAGCAGGGGCGTACTCAAGGTGATCGACAGGAAGAGGCCGTTTGTGGGTGGCAACTGACCGTTTACAGGGAGTGTCCGGAAAAACTAAGGTGTGTCCAAGTGAGGGTGTCAGGGTGTCTGACATCAGCTCCGACCCCGATCAGCAGGATTCAATCGCTTTGGAAGAGTAAGTCCTGGGCTTCGCAGAGACTGCACAAAGTGATTTTTAGCAGCTCTACTAACACATAGGAACGCACACTTGCACAGCGAAAATACACTTCCCCTGTAGGCGGCGACTACCTGATTGCAGGACAGTAAAAAACTCAGCCCAGCGATCATATCTGAATTAGACCCTATGTCATATTTGGTTTTCTGGGAATATACTGCAGTAGGGGTGTTTTTGTGCTTTTTCATATATTGTACAAACTTGATCGCAGCGGAGTTATCACAAGTCTGCCAGCCAATCTCATATCAGAAGATTTGTGCAACAAGCAAAGCTGTGGTTGGACTTTCTTAAAGAAAAACCTTCTACCATTTTAATTTCTTTTACTAGGTGTGTATGTGTGTATATAATACTAATTAGACTAATACTCTTTATAAATATACATAATCTAGATTCTGGAATGTTTTCTTTAAGCACAGCCTCTTAAAAACTGCTTAAAGCCTGACAAGACAATTAGCATACAAGGAAGAGATGCTATTCACAATGTGTGTCTGTACAGACAAGGTCTTTTTGGTGATATAGTACTTCCTCTACCTTTTGTCCAGATAGTCACTGCATACCTATTTCTAATCAGACTGCACCTGAGCACACGCAACAGTCTCTCAAACAAAAAAAACCTTAGTTTCCTACTATTTATTGCTTTTGCTGTTTAGACAGATTAAACAGAGCAGATAAATAGTATAAAATCCTAAAGTTTAGGAGGGAGATGTAAATGAGAGGACACGGACACATTAGGACAGTGTGCAAACGTCCTATACATAAATAAGCTCAAGGTCTAATATATAAAAGAGGAAGACTGATACCACCCACATGACAGGAAACAGCAGCTGGCTGATAGGGCTGCATCTTGTGCTTATCCTGTACTGCAGCATGATAAATAGCTGAGAAGCCCACGCATTCGGAATAGAACCATAAAAGGTGTATGACACCTGTATCACAATCAGATCATTATCTTAGTATTACATCATCAGCAAATGAAGGAAAGAAATTTTTTTTAACATTTTCATTATTGGTAATGTAGGAGAAATGTGTGACAATCAGCGCAATTTATTACTCGATATTAAATCAGTGAAATATTTTCCAGCATAAGAACTGCACCCGTTTTAACGTCTAAGCCAGCTGTGGCCAACCTGTGGCTCTTGAGCCACATGCGTCTCTTTTTTTATTCAAATGTGGCTCCCGACACTCAGTTACCTGACCACAACAAATCCTGGAAACTGGTGCACTCCAACCAGACACACAGCAGCACTACGGCGACTGAAAACTGGGGAGCCAGATACTGGGCTGTAGTGACATATGAGGGTGGGCTGGAGTGACACAATGGGGAGCTGGCTGGAGTGACAAAGGAGAATCCTGGCAGGAGAGACACAATGGGGAGCTGACTGGAGTGACACAGGAGGGTGCTGGCTGGAGTGACACAGGAGGGTGCTGGCTGGAGTGACACATGGACACATGGAGGAGCTGGCTGGAGTGACACAGGAGGGTGCTGGCTGGAGTGACACATTGACACATGGGGGAGCTGACTGGAGTGACACAGGAGGGTGCTGGCTGGAGTGACACAGGAGGGTGCTGGCTGGAGTGACACATTGAGGAGCTGGCTGGAGTGACACAGGAGGGTGCTGGCTGGAGTGACACATTGACACATGGAGGAGCTGGCTGGAGTGACACAGGAGGGTGCTGGCTGGAGTGACACATTGACACATGGGGGAGCTGGCTGGAGTGACACAGGAGGGTGCTGGCTGGAGTGACACATTGACACAAGGAGGAGCTGGCTGGAGTGACACACGGAGGGTGCTGGCTGGAGTGACACATTGGGGAGCTGGCTGGAGTGACACATGGGGGAGCTGGCTGGAGTGACACATTGACACATGGAGGAGCTGGCTGGAGTGACACACGGAGGGTGCTGGCTGGAGTGACACATTGGGGAGCTGGCTGGAGTGACACATGGGGGAGCTGGCTGGAGTGACACATTGACACATGGGGGAGCTGGCTGGAGTGACACACGGAGGGTGCTGGCTGGAGTGACACATTGACACATGGAGGAGCTGGCTGGAGTGACACACGGAGGAGCTGAAGTGTATTATGTGAATATGGCTTGTTCAATATATATTATGTTGATCTGGATTTTTTTTAATTATTTTATGTGGAAGTGTCTTTTCCAATGTATTTTATGTTGATTCTGGCTTTAAAATTTATTTTATGTGGATCTGGCATTTTCATTGTATTTTATACCATGGGGTGTGGCCTAGCAGGCACAAGGTCACACCCCATTTTGGCACACGCGCCTTTGGGTTGATGTCGGCTCTTTGACGTACCTAACAAGATTTTTTTGGCTCTTTGTCGCTGACTGGTTGGCCACTCCTGGTCTAAGCTCTATGGATGGAATGCTGCTTTTGTGGCAAATAACTGCTGATAACTTTTTATATAAGTATGCACTAAATGATCATTCGCAATATGAAACAGTGTAAATGAAACCTTGTTCTTGCAGAGAACATTTAACCATTCAAATCAGTCCCTGCCCCATTGGAGCTTATAGTCTGAGGGGGGAATTCAATGAGCCGCAGTAAATTTTTCAGCTAAAAAAAACTGTCTTTTCACAATTTTTTTTCCCTTCGGCCAATCCAATTAATACCCATTTTTTGGACGGAAAAATCACCCTGTTTTGGTGTGAAAACACAGGATCCAGGATAAGCTCCCGGATATATGTGCATTTGCCATTGCTGCCGCTAAAAAAATGGCACTTATCGCAGATTTTGTTTCTCCTGCCTCTGGACAGGTCAAAGAAATTCACCAATAATGCCGGCTATCAGATTCAATTGAATTACCCCCCGGGGATCAGTTAGCTGCGGTAATTCCCCTAAATTCCCCCAGAAATGATCTACTTGACAAGGACATATATCATATACATACAAATATATGTACATATACACATTGGGTTGTAAGAGGGACCCAAAATCAACCCACAAACACATGTGGCACATTCAGACTCATCAATTATTGAAGTCTGTCTGCATTAATATGTATGCACAATTACCCGGGCCCAGGCCTCCTCATGATGAGGGGGACAAAAGTCCTTCTTTACGAAGCGCTGCGCTACTTCCCATCGCAACGCATAATATTTTGCATTATTTTCTTCCAGGAGGGAGCGTGGCAATGCCTCTTCAATATGACCACATCCCATTCAGTGCATCTCTAAAAACTGCACTTTCCCCACTTGTCCTAAGTGCAGGAATGCCTAAAGCACCTTCTGGCACTTTATCTGGGCTTGTGTAGTAGTTTCCTCCTTTTGGTCGCAAGTACAATCGGTAATAGTAGCGACTGGAACCCCTAGGCAAATTCTAACTCCTAAACTGTGTGTACTGGGGAGTCGGGATGAAATAATCCTCAATAACCCAGATAATCAATATGTCACAAATCTCTGTTCCCTGGCTAAGGTGTGCATAGCTCGCTCTTGGATGGCCCGTACTAAACCTACATTTGATGAGTGGGTAGCTCTGGTGAATACGACAATAAAACACGAAAAATATGTTAATGTGTCTCGAGGTACACTCTCTAAATTTGATAGTATTTGGGCTAAATGGATGGATTCCCCCTACTTTCCTCAAACTTATTATTTGTAGATATATATTTAATTGGTGTCATCCCAGGTACCGGAATCAGTTCTACTGTACTCTTGTTTCCGTAAGCTTTAATTAGCAATGTTTTGGGATTTATGCATATTATGTATTTATATCTTCATACAAAGGTCATATGTTTTTTGTTTTTTCTCCCCCCCCCCCCGAGTTGTTCACAAAAACTTCAGTTGCTCTTTATTGATAGCATGAAGTTTCCTCCTCATGTCTTTTCCTTTTATACTCCGTTCCTTGTGTTATGCTGTATACTGTAATGCTCGGCAATCTTATGTGTTAAATAAAAACTGCTTTATTAAAATAAAAAAAATAATTTCGATAGAAGTGGCCTCAGCTATCCCTCCCATCACGTTCAGTTATGTTGAATCTGCAACTTTGTACGTGTGTAGTACTAACTTAGTTGTGGACTGCTGTCACAAAGTAGTGTCTCTGGTACTATATGAGTGTCCCTGTATGCAGCTACAACGCGACTGAAACACAGTATTTAGTGAAATGTGTTTTGCAGAACTTCAGTCGAGCTATATGGTGTAAAGACACAAGGTGTTTAGGGACACATCAATATGACAGTGTGCCTGTATTACTGAAACTTTCAAACAGTGATAATTTTACAAACACAAGGAATGGTGTCAGTGATTCATGAATGTAAGAAAAACTTAAGTAAATCTTTACTTTAAAACAAAATCAAGAGGTCGGGCCTAGCTACTGAGGGAGATAGATGTGCATCACAGAAGCTCCTGCAAAACGGGGCTTTTATAAGATTAAATAGCCCACCTCTGGGCCTCACAACGACCCTTATCAGCCCCCCTGTCTCTCTCACTACCACTATAACACCCCTACTCGAGCCGCGGAGTCGGGGAGCAGTTCTAACTGCTCCCGCGGATTGCGGCCTACGAGACGGACAAAAGCCAGGGCCTCGATTTATACCCTGCGCCGGTGGTGGCTTCGGGGACTCCCGGACCGGGCCGAGAGAGACACAGAGAGATCGGACGCCTGCGTTGCCGCTGACCGCGGCTGGGGGACCCGCCTCGACACCCACTACTGACCTGCACTGCCCAGAGACGCTGGGCCTCCTGACGCGAGGCGGGACCGCGAGACGCCCGGCGGCTGCACGGGGTCACACAAGCACAGCTCCCTGCTGCTCCGTCTCTACCCGCGCTGCCGCTGGCCGCGGCTGGGGACCCACCTCGACACCCGCTACTTGCCTGCACTGCCTGAGGACGCTGGACCTCCTGGCGCGGGACGGGGCCACGGGACGGCCGACGGCTGCACTAAACACTCATCCGCAGCTCCCTTCTAACCCATCTCTGCCACATCTCTCCTGCTGGGCCCTGTAAGTACACAGACAGATCTGCAATCTGGGGGGTCCCAGCGGGGTGAGACGACTATAGTGCCTTCCTTATAATAGTCAAGGGGTACACTGGACAACAGCACCTACAGCCTCAGCATAGGCCTAAAAATCACCCACTGGAGGGCCTTTCATATTGGGACCTTGTGTGCTGATCAGCTAGACACTAGTGCACCAGCAACCACACACACCCTCCCTCATCCGACCCCCCCCCCCCCCCCCGATAGTACACATCCCTATACCCACATATATCAAAGGGAAGGGGGAAAGAGGGGAGAGAAGAGGAAAAGAGAGAAGAAGGAGAGGAACACTGAGAGGAAGCACCCCCTACAGCTTGAGGGCTAGAAGTGCGTATTTGAGTGAGTCTGTTATTGCTATGGACAAATTCATGTCTAAGTCATTACGTAACCCAAGGGGTACCCAGTCGGGTAAAGGCAAAAATCGTGAGAATCCCGCTAACAGTGCCCCTGTCTCCCCGACATATAGTCAAGGGTCTAGTCCTCGGGGGCAATCCGCACCAATTATGGATCCCTCCAAATCCTTCAACACGACTGAAATTACAAATATACTCTCATCTTTGCTAGATCAAAAACTAGCACCCCTGAAAACCTCTTTAGATTCAGCACTTGCACAACTCACAGCCCATGATCAACGTATCTCCGAGACAGAGCAGCGAATTTCGGATCTAGAGGACGATTTGTCAGCAGCTAAAACAACCCAGATAGAACACGACAAGCTGATGGTGTCTTTACAAGACAAATTAGAAGATTTGGAAAATCGGAATAGAAGAAACAATGTACGTCTAGTGGGTTTGCCAGAAGCGGTGAAATTCTCCGAACTCATGACTCTGGTCTCCCAATGGTTACCCAGAGAGCTGGGATGCGTCTCTGCCACGGGTTCCATTCTAGTGGAACGTGTTCATCGGATCGGTCCTGATCGCCAGTCCGGCAGGGATAGACCCAGGCCGGTCATCATGAGAATTCTCAACTATGCCGATAAAGTCAGATTGCTGGAGGCTTATAGGAAGTACACTGATCTCAGGTACCAAGACTCAAGACTTCTATTGTTTCAAGACTTTTCATATTTAGTTGCAGCAAGAAGACGAGAATTCTCACCTATTTGCAAACGTCTCTTCGAGATGGGCCACAGATTTGCGTTGCTGTATCCGGCCAAGCTGAGAATCACCTATGGTGGAAAAATCCATTTTTTTGAAACTGCACAAGAGGCCAGAAATTTCGTGAACTCTTTAGATGCAGCTCTTCTATCGGGTACAGATGATGCTGACTGACTTCACATATCCTTCCTAAGTGGGTTGATCGTCCCCAATGCTTGACCCATTCATGTTTAAGTCCAGTAACACCTTCTTGTTTGATAAGCTAAATAGAATGTATCTTCTATTTTTCTCTTCGGGCATCTTTTCCCCCCTAGAATTGTCTCTGACAATCTTTTGTTTGTTTTCTTCCTTTCCCCTCACCCTCTATTCTCATCTTTTGCCATATTATTCTGAAATATGGTGCCCTTGGCTACTAGGTTGGAGGACACCCTCCTCAAATGTTTTACTGCCCTCCATTTGGAGATTGCCATTGTTTAATAGGGCGCCCACATGGGTTGACAAAAAGTTAAAATGGTTTTGTAACTTGGTTCATAATGTTGATACTGTACACACACATGGTATATGTATAGTGATAGGAATGTATACGTTGATTTCCACTTATCATCTATCACTAATGATCCATATCGGTCTGCTCGCTGGGACAGACTGGGATCGACAGCTATGGTATAATATTCCCAGTGGTTGGCCTAGGGTTGGTATCGGCTGAATGCTGTCGGCCCAGGACCCTCCCACAATAGTGCAATCACGATTTCGGTTAGTATCCTGGAATGTAGATGGGCTTAATACTCCCATCAAACGGAAAAAGGTCCTTACCTATTTGAAACGATTGAAGCCTGATATAGTATTATTGCAGGAAACTCATTGGCGAAAAACAGATCCTAATGTACTGCGGGATGTTTGGGTGGGAGAGTATAGAACAGCTTCCTATACATCCAAACGTAGAGGAGTACTAACTATTCTCAATAGATCACTCCCTGCCACTATCTTAGATAGTCTGGCCGACCAAGAGGGAAGATTCTTGTTCTTGAAAATAAAAATACTAAATACGCTCTACACGGTAGCCAATATATATGCCCCTAATGGCCTTAACGCATCTTTTTTTTCCGATATCTACGAAAATTTGCAAGGTTGGGCAGAGGGAGAAATTATTATGGGAGGAGATTTCAACTGTGTACAGTCAGCTAGTCTAGATAAAACATCTATATCCGGAACACCTGCGATAACCACACCACCCTCACTCACATTACTCACCTCTTCCTTACGACTGTCCGACCCCTGGAGAATTCGCAACCCTGACGCTCGTGAATACACATTCTACTCCCACCCACACCATTCCTCTTCTAGAATAGACTATTGGCTAATCACAGACTCTCTTTTACATCATATAGTGGATACTAAAATTGAACCGATCTCACTCTCGGATCATGCCCCGATTTGGTTGTCAATCACACTAGATACCCCCCTGCCTAGATCTTATAATTGGCGTTTCCCCGATTATCTGGAAACTTCAGAGGATTTTAGCCAATTTCTTACCAGAGCCTTCATTAATTACACGGAGGATAATAAGATTCATGAGAATGACATTAATTTATTTTGGTCGGCTTCCAAACCAGTAGTCCGTGGACAAATATTAGAATACGTTTCCAGAAAGCGCAAACAATTGAATAACCAGCTGTGTGACCTGAGCAAGGCTTTAACTGCAGCATATAATACAATGACATTAAATGATTCCCCAGAAAACAGACAAAGTTACACTGATGCGAAACATCTGTATGACGCGCTTTGCACCAAGAGAGCCAGTTTCTCTTATGATATACAGAGAAACAAACTCTTCCGGGGGGGTAATAAGTCGGGTAAACTATTAGCCAATTTAGTGAGATCATCTACTGCCCCTTCCCGTATAACTAGTTTACACACAGACCCAACTTCCTCAACTATGGACACACAAATTATGTCAAAAACCTTCCTACAATACTATACAAATCTATACGCGGCACCTTTGGACAGCCCCACGGAGGGTATGAAGTATCTGGAAAAAGCTGACTTACCTACACTAACGGAGGAAGAACGAGAATCACTGACATGCCCTGTAACAGACACAGAGCTACTGTTCTTGATTAAATCACTACATAATGGGAAATCACCAGGCCCGGATGGGTTTGGAGCAGTATATTATAAAATGCTAGCTCCCCACATAACACCATACTTATTGACGCTGTTTAATGCACTGTTGAACGGATCCCCTCCACCCCCGAGATTCACTGAAGCTAGAATAGTAGTATTCCCTAAGCCGGGTAAAGACCCTTCATATGTCCAATCCTATAGACCTATATCCCTTCTCAACCAAGACCTAAAACTATTCACCAAATTACTGGCCACTCGTCTCCAACCGATATTAATGCGTATACTACATCCAGCTCAAACGGGGTTTGTTAAAACAAGAACATCAGTACATAATGTACGAACCCTGATAGCAGCAATACAGTGTCAAGGACTCCACAACATCCAAAGCACTTGTGGTCACTGTGACGCCGATAAAGCGTTTGACCGTGTGTCATGGGCACACCTACTTAGAATTTTCCACACTCAACAATTCGGTGAGGAATTCACTAAAGTCTTCAGTATGCTTTACTCTAATCCACAAGCCCACCTAACCATTAATGGATTGAACACACCAGCCTTCTCTTTACATAGAGGCACGCGCCAAGGATGCCCCCTATCTCCCTTACTTTTTAACCTAGCTCTAGACCCACTGATACGCACCTGTATGCACAATGTTGCATGGGAAGGAATAAAAATTGGTACACAACCAGTGAAGGTTTCGCCCTTTGCGGATGACCTATTATTGTATTTTAGTGACCCCATAAAGGCGTTTCCTTCTTTACTGACCATGCTCCATGATTTCCACTTGATCTCGGGCTTTTTAATCAATTTTGATAAAACAGAAGCTCTAGCTCTTGGACCCAAGGCCACACAAAATTGGGGCTCCAGATTCCCCTTTAAATGGGCGACTGGTTTTATAACATACTTGGGCTTGCGCTTTTCACCCACCCTAGCCGAACTATATCCACTGAACTTTTCCCGTGCCATTAACAAAATGATTGAAGACTTTACACGCTGGCAAAACTTACCAATCTCATACATAGGTAGATGCCACTTATATAAAATGATCTCCTTCCCCCGTTTATTATACCCGATCCAAATGCTCCCATTCCTTATGACCAAACGAGATGCCAAAACAATTAATAAGGCCCTTAACGCCTTCATTTGGACAAATAAGCGTCCACGTATAGCCCTTTTCAAATTGAAACAACAGACTACGCTGGGTGGTGTGAACTTACCGTGCCCAGAAGACTATTCTTTAGCCGCTAATTACAGATATGCCCTGGACTGGGTAAAAGGTTCCTCTAGCTACACTAATACATCCCTGGAACAGCTTATGCTACCCCATGGTACTTTGTCTACTATATTACACTTTCCAGACCCCTCCACGCTGACATACATCCACTCGAACCCCTTGCTGCTCGCTCCGTATAGAGCGTGGCAACAACTTCGAAAACGCAAAGGACTAACAACCACCTGCTCCCTATTCCAACCAGTCCTACATAACCCAAACTTTCAAGACGGAGACACAGATGTAATTATCAAGACTTGGTACTCTCAAGGTTTACGACTAGTGTACCAATTCCTAAATGTTACTTGTACTGAAGTACTCACCCTATCACAATTAAAACTTAAATTCCCGAACTTACACATTCCACTGTTCGCATACTTTCAAATCCGCAGCTTTGCAACACAACTGATAACACGCCTACGACCAGTAGATTATAACTTTCCCTTGGACACTCAAATACGCTTGAACCCTCAGTCTAACTATCTTACATCCATTATCTATGCACACACCAGACGCCAGATTGACTTAGATGATCAAACCACAGGCCTGGCTAAATGGTCGACCACTCTACCAGGCATCCCTTTACAGACCATAATACGATGGCACTTGTTGCTTAATAAATATTTAGTATCCTCTTCCTATGCTGAAATGCATTTAAAAATTTTACACAGGGCGTATTATACTCCTCGTCTCAGATACCTCACAGGCATCTCTGATAACTCCAACTGCTTCAAATGCTCCTCACCTGATGCAGACATCATTCATTGCCTTTGGTCATGTCCTATAATACAACTATTTTGGAAAGATGTCTGTAACTACATTACAACAATTTTAAATATACCTCTCACACCAACTCTACTTTGGGTTTTCTGGAATCAATATGATTCTGATCATAATTCATTATCCACAGGCAATAAATTGCTATTAGCTAGGATAGCAGCAGCTTCAAAAAAGACCATACTATCTCAATGGATACACAAAACCTCTATACCCATAACCCTTTTATTTCCTAGACTGATGCATCTATATCAAATGGACTGGATTGAATGCTCTCTCAGAGCGGAATCCAACTCTTCCAAGTTCTTTGCAATATGGCTACCCTATGTGGTAACTCTACCACAACCAATATGTGATAGCATGCGAAAAATAGTTAAACTTACTACATGGTACAACACAGAGATACTCACAAGAGGATCACCACCCTTCTAATCACAACTTTGTTGCTTTCAAGAACACCCACTTAAGTTGGCATAAATGCATTGTTGATGACACTATGGGTTGACCGACACCAGCTATATGATTGACAATATAGGGATCTCACTTAAACATCGTTTCCTCAATAATGTACGTGATTGCTTGTATATGGATATAATGTTGTACATTCCTACACATTATTAGATTGAAAATGTTATGGATACTGCTATCACTATTCCGATATTGTGTGTAACGTGTGTGTTACACTTGTATTTTTCTCTTTCCTAATAAACATTTAAAAAAAAAAAAAAAAATCAAGAAAATACATACACTTTAAATTTATTTTAGGTGATCTACAAAAATATAAATATATATTTGTTACAGAAATTATATATTTGGGTTTAATATTACAGCAGTTACAGCATCCTGAGGTGCTGCAGCGCATTTACAGAGGTGCTGCAGCCGGGAGTTGCAGTCCGGTTGCAAATCAAATGATATGGGCAGGCAGATTATTTGGACGTGCAACGTAGAGCAAAATTACCGACAAGGTGGGCCGGTGGTCCTAGGTGGCCTGGCAGGCACCATGTGCTAATGTAAGACACGTCACATGGCAGGGCAGCTTTGCCATTGGTTATATCTATAAACAGGGCTTAATGGCTGCTGATCAGGAAGTAAATTGGACAGCTGAAGTGGAGCTGTGGTGTTCGTATGAATGCTTACCTAGGACCTAACAGCATCCGAAGCACAGTACCTCCCGGTATATAGTGGACTGGAGCACAGGTAAGACTTGTTACAGATCTTACAGTGACAGCCCGGACTGCTTCATCTCATTACTGCTTCTAGCAGCTTTATAGTATCATACCCAGCAGAGTGTGCCTGCAGACTACCCTCAGCAGGAAGAGCACTGAAGAGATCCTGAGGAAGTCTATGAAAAGGAGGATGAAAGAGGATATGAGCAGTGAACCATGATGGCAGGATCAATGGGATCACCTGGGTGCAAACCTGAGCCAGCGTAAGGCTTCACCAAATTATTGGAGAGCCCAGGAGTGTATGTATAGATCACATTGAGCTAATATGTATAGTTACAGATATTCATTTGAACTGCTACTTATTTGTCTTGTCTTTAGGAATGGGCACAAATCCCAGTTGCAAGATGTGGTAATCTCAGAGAGACTTATCCAAAGCGACTTGCAGCTGTAATTGCTGCAAAAGGTGGCTCTACAAAGTACTGACTTTAGGGGCGGTGAATAGTTATGCACGCTGAAGTTTTCTGTTATTTTGTCCTATGAGTTGTTTGCTTCACAATAAAAAAAAAAAAAAAAACATCTTCACAGTTGTAGCCATGTTCTGTGAATGATATGATGCAAACCTTCAAACAATCCATTTTAATTCCAGGTTGTGAGGCAACAAAACATGAAAAATGCAAAGTGGGTAAATACTTTAGCAAAGCACTGTATTATATGGTTATAAATACATACATATACATACATACTGTATGTGTATGTGTCATTTGTGTCTTGTGGTTGCTGTGGCTTAACTTCCATACCCGAGTGACAGCTCTGAGGTTTTTTTACTAAGATTTAGGGACCTAATTATCAAGCATTTTTTTCATAAAATTATGTAGAAACAGCCATTTGTTGCTAAGTACTAATATCCTAATGCAGGATATTTCACAAAATCTACTGCAGACGGCTAATTAGTGCTGCAGACCACAGACTCCGTTATTATCAATGGGGACTATGGTCTGACCCCTATGTACCTAGCTACAAAAAGTGTAGCTATTCATAGTTTAGTAAACCCTGCGCCTAAAGGAATAAACCTGCAATGGTGCCAGGAACCGAGATAGTTTGTGAACCACTCTATTACAGGATAACCCCCCAGAAGGGAAAAAAAATACCCTATATGAAAATTCTTGGCAATCCCTGTAAAAATATTTAGCTAATAGTATAGGCAGTAATCAATATGCTCTCCCTAACAAAACATATATTGTACATTATAAAGTGTATATGTAAGTGGTTCTCAAACTGTGTGCCTAGGCCCCCTGGGGTGCATCGGGGCACTTGCTGGGGTGCCCTGGGTTAGTGGTCCAGTACCAACTCAAATTATTTATGCTCAATGTAACAGGGAAAATTGGTGCTTGTGGCTTCCATTCATAAAATATGTGGACAAATAGAAGCAAATCCCTCAGCACATAACTGAACCTTAGGATGACATCCATATACAGTATATAAATGCAAAAGCCCTCACTAACTGACTGACTGATCACTAATTCTCTTACTTCCCAATAAGTTAGGAAAATGAAATTTAACATAGGTATTCTGCAGGTGGGAAATAGGAAAACTACTTAATTAGAATTTTAATAAACCTCCCCTAAAGGGATGAAAAGGGGGTTGACCTAATGACGTAATTACCGATGCGTGGCTTGGGTTGCGTGAACAATAACGCCCAATAACGACAATCAGATCAAAATTTGGATTGTACCACCAGTGTGTATAATTTAATAAACTACAAAAATTGATTAAATAGATTTAGAAAAAAGAGAAGATTGGATTTTATTAGGTGCATATTTTTCCAGAATATCATTAAAATATAAACCTTTATTAGTAATTTTTTTTATAAATTATCAACAAACTTCACATTATTATTACCTGTAAGGCTAATATATTTATTGTATTTACCAATTAGCCCAATTGTGGGGCTAGCTAGAGTGAAGTATAAAATTAATTGAGAGAAATTGTGTCACGTGATGTAAAGAAAAATTGTGTATTGTGAATAAAGATGTTAAAATTGTTTTGTGTGTCCTGTCTTTATTTCTTAATTATAAATACTGCATTATATTCTCAGTAGCTGCATGTGTATTATTTTCAATCGTATTGTGCAACATGTATTCCACAACTATTCACCAGATTAATTGTTGTTATCTGCTTATCAGCTTTAGCAATTTTGTATAATCATTTGTGGTTCTGTCTGAAGCTCTAAGCAGCCTGTTATAGCTGTTCCTATTATTGTGGTATTTCAGAGTAATGGATACTAATTTCTTTCTTTCTTGTCAGCCAGGTGTATCTATTTTATTGGCTGCTCTAATTAGTGTGTGATGTAGAATAATTTGTATCCACGTAAAGAATATATTGGATACTGTTGCAGGATAGTGGATACTTCCAGCCACTTCTGTCTGTCACTGTTAACCATTCATGCTATATACCAGGCATTGCTTTCTTCGAGTTCAGAGTGTATTTCTTAGATTTTTATATAAATGCCCTTTTTTTTATTTAATATGATTAGCGGATGCTGCATCTATTATATTGGTATGATAGAATCCTCTATGCCAGGCATTCCCAACCACGGTCCTCAAGGCACACCAACAGTACAGGTTTTAGTGATATCCAGGCTTCAGCACAGATGGTTAAATCAAAATAACTGAGGTACTAATTAAGTCACCTGTGTTCAAGCCTGGATATCACTAAAACCAGGACTGTTAGTGTGCCTTGAGGACCGAGGTTGGGAAACACTGCTCTATGCCATAGGTTCTCTAAACTCTGTCCTCAGGACCCCACATGGTGCATATTTTGTAGGTAACCCAGCAGGTGCACAGGTGTATTAATTACTCACGGACACATTTTAAAAGGTCTGCAGGTGGAGCTGATTATTTCACTTGTGATTCTGTGAGGAGACCTGCAAAACATGCACTGTGTGGGGTCCTGAGGACCGAGTTTGAGAACCTGTGCTCTATGCACAAATGATGTTACTTTTTCATTTAGGTGCAGATGTAATGTTCTGCAGTCATTTGGTTTAATGGTTTGGAACCTTTACATAATCTATGATAAGGCATCAAGATACCTCAGCATAATAATTATTCAGACAAGATACTTCTAATTATCACACCTTTCAATTTATCAATGTGCTTATACAACAGTGATCGCAAAAACGCGCTATAGCGCGTTTTTTACCCGTTTTTGAAGACATGGGACTCAAGTTTACAAAGTGGGCGGTTCCCCGGGGACGCGCTCCTCATTCCGCCAATCTGTAAGGGGGATTTGTTTAACTGACATGCAGGCCCCGTGCTGGATGATATAAAGAGGAGGTGGAGCCAGTTTCCCCTCCTCTTTGGCGCCAGGCTGCTTGCAGAGGAAGGGTGACTCGGTGTCCGTAAGTTTATAGTGCGGATGGGGGACGGGGGTTGCCACAGGGACTCTGAGAGGTGCTGGCAATTATGTGCATGGATCGGAGTCCGTGATCTAGTGGGTAAAGCTGGGCAAAGTGCCTGGGGCTTCCCGCGGTGCCGTCTGAGGCAGTGGCCGCGCTACCGCTCTTGCATTGAGAGAACACATCAAAGGCAAGAGCGGTAGCGCGGCCACTGCCTCAGACGGCACCGCGGGAAGCCCCAGGCACTTTGCCCAGCTTTACCCACTAGATCACGGAGGACGCCGATCCCTGCACGTGTGGTGCGTTCCCCGTCTGTGTCCCTGTGTCTGCTACGGCCCGGGGGGGGGGGGGGGGGGGGGGGGGGGAGGGAGGGAGGAGGAGGACGACGGTGATTACTGCAGTGTGCCTCAGTGCTCTTACCTGGTGCAGTGTGCCTCAGTGCTCTTACCTGGTGCAGTGTGCCTCAGTGCTCTTACCTGGTGCAGTGTGCCTCAGTGCTCTTACCTGGTGCAGTGTGCCTCAGTGCTCTTACCTGGTGCAGTGTGCCTCAGTGCTCTTACCTGGTGCAGTGTGCCTCAGTGCTCTTACCTGGTGCAGGGTGCCTCAGTGCTCTTACCTGGTGCAGTATGCCTCAGTGCTCTTACCTGGTGCAGTGTGCCTCAGTGCTTTTACCTGGTGCAGTGTGCCTCAGTGCTTTTACCTGGTGCAGTGTGCCTCAGTGCTCTTACCTGGTGCAGTGTGCCTCAGTGCTCTTACCTGGTGCAGTGTGTATAACATGCTCTACCGGGCGCATTGTGTATAACGTGCTTTACTGGGCGCATTGTGTATAACGTGCTTTACTGGGCGCATTGTGTATAACGTGCTTTACTGGGCGCATTGTGTATAACGTGCTTTACTGGGCGCATTGTGATAACTCGCTCTACCGGGCGCAGTGTGTATAACGCGCTCTGCCTGGCGCAGTGTGTATAACGCGCTCTGCCTGGCACAATGTGTATAACGCGCTCTAACTGGCGCAATGTGTATAACGTGCAATAACTGGAGAAATGTGTATAACGTGCTGTACCTGGTGCAATTTGTATAAGTCCTCTACCTGGTGCAAAGTGTATAACGTGCTGTACCTGGTGCAAAGTGTATAACGTGCTGTACCTGGTGCAAAGTGTATAACGTGCTGTACCTGGTGCAAAGTGTATAACGTGCTGTACCTGGTGCAAAGTGTATAACGTGCTGTACCTGGTGCAAAGTGTATAACGTGCTGTACCTGGTGCAAAGTGTATAGCGTGCTGTACCTGGTGCAAAGTGTATAGCGTGCTGTACCTGGTGCAAAGTGTATAACGTGCTGTACCTGGTGCAAAGTGTATAACGTGCTGTACCTGGTGCAAAGAGTATAACGTGCTGTACCTGGTGCAAAAAGTATAACGTGCTGTACCTGGTGCATTGTGTATAACGTGCTGTACCTGGTACATTGTGTATAACGTGCTGTACCTGGTGCATTGTGTATAACGTGCTGTACCTGGTGCATTGTGTATAACGTGCTGTACCTGGTGCATTGTGTATAACGTGCTGTACCTGGCGCAATATGTATAAAGTGCTCTACCTGGCGCAGTGTGCATAGGAGGTTCTACCTGGTGCAATGTGTATAAACGGCACTACTGTGTGGTGTAATGTGAATTGGCACTATTATGTGGTCACGCCCCTTCCCCACGAAGCCACGCCCCTAAAATTTTGTGGCGCGCCTTCCCTCTGCTTTGCGGTCTGGGAAGTGGGACACCAATTCACTTCCTGCCTAATGCTACACAGCCCAGCAGCATTGTCACCCCCATCACCCCAGCTTGCAACACTTTTGTAGTGTCCAAACAAGATTAAGTTTAAAAGAACCTTCATTCCGATGGGACCCAGAAAAAGACCGTAGGACCCCAATTTTCAAAAGTGAGGGGTCCCTGGAACCCACTTTTTTTTGGGCTCAGCGCGATCACTGATACAATGTGTGGTAACACGTATTTCAATCTTTATATGCTTGCTTATCAAACAAAGGTGGGCGTCCCCACTCGAGATCAGCAGCTCTTTATTAGCACTGTTTGTAAGAGCTTTATAATATAGTTTTTTCTAATCACTTCACTGTTATGACGGTGCGATCTTCTCTAAACAAGGTGAACAGTTGTTCCATGCTGTAATACATTAATGCAGGTTATATACATTTGAAACATAATATTACAGGACACATCAAATGCCTATGCGCATTTCGCTTGTTAGGAAGCTTTTTCAAGGCTTATAGTTCAAAACTATAAAAATGGTCCTGTCACCTTTTACCGTATCTGCTACGGGTGTTCCTCAGGTAACGCCAAGAACAATGGATTAATATTTAGTTACACTAATACAGCTCAAATTTACGTCTCCAAAGATTTACCAAATTTTTAACACATTTATATTTACAACCGCGAAAATCAGAAACTCCTGTGCGAATGACAGGTAGTACAGTATAAACACAATATACTTAATTTAATAACTCTTACTATATTTCTCAGTAAGAAACTTTTGGCCTAGGGGTGACATGAAAAAAATTCTGATACTCTAGGGGGCAGTGATTAAAAAAAGTTTGGGAACCACTGCTATACTGTATGTACAAATATCTGAGAACTGTCCCATATACACAAACACACTACAGTTGTATGATGCCTGGTCAGGTCACAAGGAACAATTTTTTTTTTAAATCAGTGCAACAACATTCATAAAGTGAGCTCCCTATGAATGTGGAGTAGAATAAGGGAGACAGACATGATGCATTTTCGTTGAACTTTAGGGGCCTGATTCTGAGGTGGGAGTAAAGCATAAAATAGCAAGAAACTGTGCATCTTGGTTAAAGCATGTTGCACTACAGATGTGGTAGATGTAACGTGTGCAGAGACTTAGATTTGAGAAAGGTGTGTCCTGATCTAAATTGCAATGTAAAAAAAATAAAATAAAAAAAAATGCCCCAATATTTGTGGGTACATGAAAAAGCAGCCAGTATATACCCTGCATGCATAAAAAATAAATAAATATTTGCACCACTTGCATTGCAACATGGTTTGTCCAAATGCACAGATTTTTACTTTACTCCCAACTCAGAATTGGGCCCGAAGTATTGCACCTAGCAAGATATAATATTTTGCTTTTAAGTACTTGTTTACGGTTACCCACAACAATGTGTTACTAGAATTTACATACACCAACGTGGGTTATTGCTACATCAAGTTCACAAACTTTTCTAACCACTGATAACCTAATAAGGAAGAAAGAAAGGAAACCACCCAGGCTGCCCCTAATGAAAAAGAGCATCAATTATCAAAAAGGAAAGATTTATAAGGGGGAGGGAATCTTCTATTCCCTAAAGACAGTAAAACAGATGGGGAGTGAATGGACAGTCAGCAGGTCAAGAAAACATTGTGGTGGAGTACCCTTGTACAAAGTGTGCATATTCCTAGAATAAGAAAAGGGGTCAAGATTGTAACAGTATGGCTGGGTGCTGGAAAGAAGCTTTCTCCCATCCTAATGGGTGCACTGTTCCATCCAATACGAAATACAATTACTGCCTCTTACAGCACTGCTAAAAGGCTATAAATATTTATTTGCCAGTGACTTTTAATGACTACTCTAGGGAAATGCCAAACATAGCCAAATTATGGTAATTTACATTGATTGTGCCATAACAATTAGGAAGAATTCCCACCTTCATAGTGAGAAGACTTCATGATCAACACACTGTTAATACATAGCAATGCACACTTCTGACCAGCTAAGTATTGTAAATAAACAGCCTGTGGAACGGATGTTCTCAAAGCACAAACCAGTCTCTCTCTGGTCCAGTGGTTGTTCAAAGACGTTATCAGTTCAACACATGCCAGAACTTATACCTAATGTCCATCATTATCTACCTAAATGGCATGTCTGGTCCATGAAGAATGCACTAAAATGTGCAGGGATCCAGTTTTAGAGTCTGGCTTCTTATAAATAACACTAAACACAGCAGAAAACTACTTGAATCTTTCTTATGTGGGATTTAGAAAGTAAGTAACCCAAACACATCCTCCAGAGGATGTCAATGGATGTTTTCTTTTGTAAGTCCATGGGGAAGTAATTAGCGCTCTGTGTGAAGACTATAAACCTATAACTGCCACAAGGCAAAGCAGGAGCCCTCATACCTGCAGGAGAGGGTAAACAAGGAGTTTTAATGTTTAACCCATTCTACACATGAGCTTCTACACATCTTTTCCACCTGGGTTTCTTTGGGACCAATACAAAAATAAGAATTTACTCACCGGTAATTCTATATCTGGTAGTCCGTAGTGGATGCTGGGTACTCCCTATGGACCATGGGGAATAGATGGGCTCCGCAGGAGACTGGGCACTCTTAAAAGAAAGATTAGGTACTATATCTGGTGTGTACTGGCTCCTCCCTCTATGCCCCTCCTCCAGACCTCAGTTAAGGAAACTGTGCCCGGAAGAGCCGACATTACTAGGAAAGGATTTGGAATCCAGGGTAAGACTCATACCAGCCACACCAATCACACCGTACAACTTGTGATAACTATACCCAGTTAACAGTATGAATAACAACTGAGCCTCATGCAACAGATGGCTCAACAATAACCCTTTAGTTAAGCAATAACTATATACATGTATTGCAGAAAGTCCGCACTTGGGACGGGCTCCCAGCATCCACTACGGACTACGAGAAATAGAATTACCGGTGAGTAAATTCTTATTTTCTCTGACGTCCTAGTGGATGCTGGGTACTCCGTAAGGACCATGGGGATTATACCAAAGCTCCCAAACGGGTGGGAGAGTGCGGATGACTCTGCAGCACCGAATGAGCAAACTCAAGGTCCTCCTCAGCCAAGGTATCAAACTTGTAGAATTTTGCAAAAGTGTTTGAACCTGACCAAGTAGCAGCTCGGCAAAGTTGTAAAGCCGAGACCCCTCGGGCAGCCGCCCAAGAAGAGCCCCCCTTCCTCGTGGAATGGGCTTTTACTGATTTAGGATGCGGCAGTCCAGCTGCAGAATGCGCAAGCTGAATCGTGCTACAGATCCAGCGAGCAATAGTCTGCTTTGAAGCAGGAGCACCCAGCTTGTTGGGTGCATGCAGGATAAATAGCGAGTCAGTTTTTCTGACTCTAGCCGTCCTGGAAACATAAATTTTTAGGGCCCGGACTACGTCCAGCAACTTGGAATCCTCCAAGTCCCTAGTAGCCGCAGGCACCACAATAGGTTGGTTCAAATGAAACGCTGATACCACCTTTGGGAGAAATTGGGGACGAGTCCTCAATTCCGCCCTGTCCATATGGAAAATCAGATAAGGGCTTTTACACGATAAAGCCGCCAATTCTGACACACGCCTAGCCGAAGCCAAGGCCAACAGCATGACCACCTTCCAGGTGAGATACCTCAACTCCACGGTTTTAAGTGGCTCAAACCAATGTGATTTAAGGAAATCCAACACAACGTTGAGATCCCAAGGTGCCACTGGAGGCACAAAAGGGGGCTGAATATGCAGCACTCCCTTGACAAATGTCTGAACTTCAGGCAGTGAAGCCAGTTCTTTTTGAAAGAAAATAGACAGGGCCGAAATCTGGACTTTTATGGATCCCAATTTGAGGCCCATAGTCACTCCTGACTGGAGGAAGTGCAGAAATCGACCCAGCTGAAATTCCTCTGTAGGGGCCTTCCTGGCCTCACACCAAGCAACATATTTACGCCATATGCGGTGATAATGTTTTGCTGTCACATCCTTCCTAGCTTTTATCAGCGTAGGAATTACTTCATCTGGAATGCCTTTTTCGTTAGGATCCGGCGTTCAACCGCCATGCCGTCAAACGCAGCCGCGGTAAGTCTTGGAACAGACAGGGCCCCTGTTGTAACAGGTCCTGTCTGAGAGGCAGAGGCCATGTGTCCTCTGAGATCATCTCTTGTAGTTCTGGGTACCAAGTTCTTCTTGGCCAATCCGGAACGATCAGTATTGTTCTTACTCCTCTCCTTCTTACTATTCTCAGTACCCTGGGTATGAGAGGAAGAGGAGGGAACACATAAACCGACTGGTACACCCACGGTGTCACTAGTACGTCTACAGCTATCGCCTGAGTGTCCCTTGACCTGGCGCAATATCTTTTTAGCTTTTTGTTGAGGCGCGACGCCATCATGTCCACCTGTGGTCGTTCCCAACGATTTATAATCAGTGTGAAGACTTCTGGATGAAGTCCCCACTCTCCCGGGTAGAGATCGTGTCTGCTGAGGAAGTCTGCTTCCCAGTTGTCCACTCCCGCAATAAACACTGCCGACAGTGCCAGTACGTGATTCTCCGCCCATCGAAGAATCCTTGTGGCTTCTGCCATTGCCATCCTGCTTCTTGTGCCGCCTTGGCGGTTTACATGGGCGACCGCCGTGATGTTGTCTAACTGAATCAGCACCGGTAGGTTTTGAAGCAGGGGTTCCGCTTGACTCAGGGCGTTGTAAATGGCCCTTAGTTCCAGAATATTTATGTGTAGGGAAGTCTCCTGACTTGTCCACTGTCCTTGGAAGTTTCTTCCCTGAGTGACTGCCCCCCAACCTCGGAGGCTTGCATCCGTGGTCACCAGGACCCAGTCCTGTATGCCGAATCTGCGGCCCTCGAGAAGATGGGCACTCTGCAGCCACCACAGTAGAGACACCCTGGCCCTCGGGGACAGGGTGATCAACCGATGCATCTGAAGATGCGATCCGGACCATTTGTCCTAAAGATCCCACTGAAAGACCCTTGCATGGAACCTTCCAAAGGGAATTGCTTCGTAAGAAGCCACCATCTTTCCCAGGACTCGCGTGCAGTGATGCACAGACACCTGTTTTGGTTTCAGGAGATTCCTGACCAGAGATGACAATTCCTGGGCCTTCTCCGCAGGGAGAAACACCTTCTTTTGGTCTGTATCCAGGATCATGCCCAAGAACAATAGACGTGTCGCAGGAATCAGCTGCGACTTTGGTATGTTCAGAATCCAGCCGTGTTGTTGCAGCACTTCCCGAGCTAGTGCTACGCTGGCTAACAACTGTTCCTTGGACCTCGCCTTTATCAGGAGATCGTCCAAGTACGGGATAATTATAACTCCCTTCCTCCGAAGGAGTATCATCATTTCGGCCATTACCTTGGTAAATACCCTTGGTGCCGTTGAGAGACCAAACGGCAACGTCTGGAATTGGTAATGACAGCCCTGTACCACAAACCTGAGATACTCCTGGTGAGGTGGGTAAATGGGGACATGCAGGTATGCATCCTTGATGTCCAATGATAACATAAAATCCCCCTCTTCCAGGCTTGCGATAACTGCCCTGAGGATTCCATTTTGAACTTGAACTTCCTCAGATAAGTGTTCAAGGATTTTAAATTTAGAATGGGTCTCACCGAACCGTCCGGTTTCGGTACCACAAACATTGTGGAATAGTAACCCTGTCCCTGTTGAAGGAGGGGAACCTTGATTATCACGTGCTGAAGGTACAGCTTGTGAATAGCCGCCAGCACTACCTCCCTTTCCCTGGGAGCAGTTGGCAAAGCTGATTTGAGGTAACGGCGAGAGGGAGTCGGCTCGAACTCCAACATGTATCCCTGAGATACCACTTGTAGGGCCCAGGGAACCACCTGTGAGCGAACCCACTGGTTGCTGAAGTTCCGGAGACGGGCCCCCACCGCACCGGGCTCCGCCTGTGGAGCCCCAGCGTCATGCGGTGGACTTAGAGGAAGCGGGGGAGGGCTTTTGTTCCTGGGAACTGGCTGTCTGATGCAGCTTCTTACCTCTACCCCTGCCTCTGGGCAGAAAGGAAGCGCCTCTGACACGCTTGCCTTTCTGAGGCCGAAAGGACTGTACCTGATAATACGGTGCTTTCTTTGGTTGCGAGGGAACGTGGGGTAGAAAAGTTGATTTTCCAGCTGTTGCTGTGGATACCAGGTCCGAGAGACCATCCCCAAACAGTTCCTCCCCCTTGTAAGGCAAAACCTCCATGTGCCTTTCAGCATCACCTGTCCACTGCCGAGTCCATAATACTCTCCTGGCAGAAATGGACATTGCATTAATTCCCGATGCCAGTCGGCAAATATCCCTCTGTGCATCTCTCATATATAAGACTACGTCCTTTATATGGTCCTATGGTTAGCAAAATAGTATCCCTGTCGAGTGTATCAATGTTATCTGACAGGGTGTCGGACCAAGCTGCTGCAGCACTACACATCCATGCTGACGCAATAGCAGGTCTCAGTATAGTACCTGAGTGTGTATATACAGACTTCAGGATAGCTTCCTGCTTTCTATCTGCAGGCTCCTTTAAGGCGGCCGTATCCTGAGACGGCAGTGCCACCTTTTTTGATAAGCGTGTGAGCGCTTTGTCCACCTTAGGGGATGCTTCCCAACGTAGCCTATCTGTTGGCGGGAAAGGGTACGCCAACAGTAATTTCTTATGAATTACCAGTTTTTTTTATCAGGGGAACACCACGCTTCTTCACACAATTCATTTAACTCCTCAGATGGGGGAAAAGTCACTGGAAGCTTTTTCTCCCCAAACATAATACCCTTTTTAAGGGTAACGGAGTCAGTGTCAGAAATGTTCAATACATTTTTCATTGCCGTAATCATGCATCGGATGACCCTTGTGGACTGTACATTCGTCTCATCCTCGTCGACACTGGAGTCAGACTCCGTGTCGATATCTTTGTCTGCCATCTGAGGTAGCGGGCGTTTTTGAGCCCCTGATGGCCTCTGAGACGCCTGGGCAGGCGCGGGCTGAGATGCCGGCTGTCCCAAGGCTGCCACGTCATCCAACCTTTTATGTATGGAGTTGACACTGTCGGTTAAAACCTTCCACATATCCATCCATTCCGGTGTCGGCCCCGTAGGGGGCGACATCACACTTACCGGCTCTTGCTCCGCCTCCACGTAACCCTCCTCATCAAACATGTCGACACAGCCGTACCGACACACCGCACACACACAGGGAATGCTCTGACTGAGGACAGGACCCCACAAAGTCCATTGGGGAGACAGAGAGAGAGTATGCCAGCACACACCACAGCGCTATATAACCAGGGATTTACACTAAAGTGAGTGATTTTCCCTATAGCAGCTTATTATACACAGTTTGCGCCTAAATTTAGTGCCCCCCCTCTCTTTTTTACCCTCGAAGTTTGGAAACTGCAGGGGAGAGCCTGGGGAGCTGCCTTCCAGCGGAGCTGTGAAGAGAAAATGGCGCCGGTGTGCTGAGGAAGATAGCCCCGCCCCTTTCTCGGCGGACTTCTCCCGCTTTTTTATATACTTTATGGCGGGGGATTATGCACATATACAGTTTATTAGCTGTATGTGCTTTTTAGCCATGTAAGGTACTCTAATTGCTGCCCAGGGCGCCCCCCCCCCCCCCCCCAGCGCCCTGCACCCATCAGTGACCGGAGTGTGTGGTGTGCAGAGGGAGCAATGGCGCACAGCTGCAGTGCTGTGCGCTACCTTAATGAAGACCGGAGTCTTCAGCCGCCGATTTTTCAACTTCTCTTCGTTCTTCTGGCTCTGCAAGGGGGACGGCGGCGCGGCTCCGGGACCGGACGACCGAGGACTGGGCCTGTGTTCGATCCCTCTGGAGCTAATGGTGTCCAGTAGCCTAAGAAGCCCAAGCTAGCTGCAAGCAGGTAGGTTCGCTTCTCTCCCCTCAGTCCCACGTAGCAGTGAGTCTGTTGCCAGCAGATCTCACTGAAAATAAAAAACCTAACAAATACTTTCTTTCTAGGAAGCTCAGGAGAGCCCCTAGGGTGCATCCAGCTCTGGCCGGGCACAGATTCTAACTGAGGTCTGGAGGAGGGGCATAGAGGGAGGAGCCAGTGCACACCAGATATAGTACCTAATCTTTCTTTTAAGAGTGCCCAGTCTCCTGCGGAGCCCGTCTATTCCCCATGGTCCTTACGGAGTACCCAGCATCCACTAGGACGTCAGAGAAACTAAAGGGAGTCAAACTAATCAACTGGATACTAGTACAACGAAACAAATAAAAAAAAAACCCATGATGCACTGAAATAGGCTGGTAGCAACACCTCCGAGGTTCATGAAGCGCCAGTAGCACAGACCTGGCTTGTAATAGTAGTGTCTGTACTTTTCGTGTTGTGATCTTGACAGGCTGCCAACTCCCATTAGGCTTTTAATGTGTATGGCATAGTAAGAAGAGGCAAAAGAGATACGGATATCAGTAGGATAACACACGTTATTACATGCACGCTCAGCTCACAAACAAGTAGTTTGTCTAAGCTCAATTGCTTAATTGGTTTTAGGATCCTTGGGCAGCTGATACCCTATGCTCGCAATTCATAGCAAAGATATTCACAATAGATTTCTTTATAGAGTACATGGCCAGAAAGGGAAGTCACAAGCTTGTTGGTCAATGGTCACATACTTTGTAATGAGCAGTTTTATTGCATGATCAGCATAAATTGTGACCATGCGCTGACCCAAATCATTAATCATGTACAGTTTGTACGTTATCTTGCTGAAATGGGGGAAGTTGGGAAGTATCCAGATAGTGTAATTCAGCAAAGCTTGGACTGGGTAACCTAATGTGTCAACAAGGAATGGCTGCTAAAGAGAACACAAAAAAATAACAGCCGCCTGACACACAGCTTACTATAGAAATAGTGGTATTACACATGATGGAAGCGGTTATGAATCTAGCCATTTATCTATAGAAAGCTACAGTAGCCCGGTATGGTGTACTACGAATATTGCGACTATCTGCATCATACATCTAGCCGATTTTTTTTTTAGCATCTTAAGGTGCGTACACACTGGACGATATATATCGGCGGTCCGTTGGCCAGTGTGTACGAGCAATATGGCAAAAGAGAGAAAGCGCTGTCCCAACTTGAGTTTTATTATACAACAATAATATCATAAAATCACATATAACCTTCCAAATTTAAATAATACACCTTTAAAAAGCACATAGACGTCTTTGTATAGCGGCAAAATATATTAGAGCACAGTCTCATTCAGCTGAACATACTAGGGATGTTTTAGTCCATATATAAAGCACAGTTCCAATTTTATAGCATGCAATTAGTATAGCCAGTGTACAAGCTGAACATGATTGCAGTCACAGCGTTAGATTATATGCAGCCTTTTTATCGGGTTAATGTTAGTTTCTTACTTATATCAATCGTTGCACCAAAAAAGACCAATGACTCTTGTATAACGCTGGTCAGTTTCTTTTTCCAGGCACTAATTAGAGGTGATTCCGGACTCACTCACGCTTTACCAGCTTTATAGTGGAATGTACCGTATAATTACCAGCTCCGGTCTCTTTCTCCTGGTGCAATTAGAAGTTAGGCTGTATGTAGCTATTCTGCTGCCCCACTTCTCTCAGGCTGCGGGAATGGGGCGCTTCTAGTCCCTTAACGGTTATCCGATCTGGGACCCGGCATGTAGCGGCTCAATCACCGTATATGCTGAGCTGCTGCTGCTTCCGCCTATGTCACTCGGCTGTAGTACAAGGGCGGACTTGACGCGTTTCTCAGCCAATCGGCAATGACTGTTTTCTCAGCACAGCCGACTGACAATATATATAACGATATATTGGCGCATCGTGCTGTGTGTACATGCGGTCAGTCGCCCACCTGTACACTTGCTGCAGACGCCGGCATTGACTGACAGCACAACTGAGCGGGTGCATGTAAATGCCTGCCCAGTTCATGACGTCAGTCCCGACAGATCGGGCAGCGTGTATGCACAACACGCTGTCCGGTCTATCTGTAGATATATCTGCAAATCAATTGATCTGCAGATATGGCTACATGTGTGTACCCAGCATTAGTCACTTTGCTAATGCGACAAAATTACAATGCATGGATATCGACACTGGCATTGCATGCAGCTGCTGTGTGCAACTCACACAGTACCCTGTGTCAAAAGGTAGAAGAGGGAGGTCCGATCTGAGTAAGCCACGCCATGTTTCACGGCAGGCATCATTGTGCTTGATCAGCTAATTAATACAAATACTTTTGCGACAGAAATACTAACCATAAGGGCATAGTACACTATAAATGACTTTGCATAAGGCTATGATGCCAGTAAGATGATAAATTTAGGAAAGAAGTATACAGTACATCACTGCCCATGCTGGAATGCCTATGCACACCATATGGTGCATAGAGGATAGCTGGAAGTAATATGTGGAAAATATTGATAAAAAGTAGGATAAGAATGTGGGTGGTAAATGTGGACTACTGAGAGATAGGTTGAATAAGTGAGATTATCATACCATTGTCAGAGTTGCACATTTAAACCATCATATTTTGCAAAGAGCAGAGGCATCTGCAAATACCAATGTACTGTACCATCCTCTGCATCCAGTGACATTTCCCAGAAGTGACCTGTGAGAATAATGGTTTGCTTGTGAAGAAGAGTTGTAGATATTTATACTGAAAGAGTATCCTGCCTGGAAAACCCACAGGTCTTTCTATTCACCTGACAGTCATTCACTTGTTACTATCCATTCATGCTGTAACCACAGCCAGGGGTGGAACTGTCGGAGACAACGGGGTCAGTTGCCGCCGGGATCCAGCCCTGAAGGAGGCACCTCCTCTGTTGTTCCTGCAGTACTAGAGGAGCCACCGAGCTGGCACTCCTCCTCTGAGACCTGCTTTGATCACGGACATCAGTAACATCTGACTGCGACCATGAGACTTACTGAGGAGCTGGTAGGGAGACAGTGCAGGAGCAGAGAGAGGGGGCTGACGTGGCTGTCACTGTATCTATGGCTGGGAGGCGGGAGAACGGTAGTGGTCAGACAGAATAGAGGTATGCAGCAATAAAGAATAACCACATTCTATTATCACTATAGGGGGGTGGGTTGGTGGTTCTTGTGGGGGCAAGCCATATTTCTGGCCACTTTTGGAGACTGAGAGATACTTTATATTTAGAAAGCACATTCACAAATGTTCACTTAGTAATATACCAGCGGCTGCCGGTCATAAATTCGATAGCATAATGTCCCAGTAACAGCACACCAAGTGTAAAAATGATATAATAGCAACATTAAAAAAAGGTAAAAGCAGCCAGTTATATGCCCATCTTGTGGTAGTCTATGTCCGATGATATAGTTTCGGTATGTGTACATCTTCCTCAAGGGCAGTGCAGATGAAGGTGTACAATGTTTCTTAATTTGGTTTATGCAGCAAACTCTGGATGTATAAAGCACACATTGTGCCAGTTGTACTCACTACTTTTTCTGATGGTTTAAAGATGTTTGGGGCACGGATGCAAATACAGCACACAGCGCATGCATATGGGGAAGGGAAACTAGTGGTATTCATGTGACCGGCGGTCTGCTGACCGACAGTCACATGACCTCCTCCATCGTCCCGAAGGCTCACTATCCCGATGGTCGGCATGCCGACCAACAGGGACTATTTCCACTCGTGGGTGTCCACCACACCCATAGAGTGGGAATAGAAGCCGTGGCGACCGCAGGTCGCCACCGAGCCCATAGCGTGGCGAGCGCAGCGAGCCCGCAAGGGGCTTGCTGCACTCGCCCCTCCCCGCCGGGATCCTGGCGTCGGTATGCTGCCGGGATACCGGCGGCGGTCAGGAGACCGCCGGTCAGCCATACTACACCCAGGGAAACTTGTGTCTGATGGATCTTTTACACCTAGCATGGGGCTGCTGCAAGCGCCAATACTAATGATGATGGTTGCAGCTGTGGACGGAAAAAGTGGCCAGGGCGTCTTTTTCCAGCTTGTAGCCGCACAGATCCTCGACGTATATGTGGAGGGTAAATGTGTAGTACAGGTGGTGTCCTGTTGTGCTGCCAGGACTAGGGGTATTAGTGAATGCGAGCCTCTGGGCTCCCAGTATGAACTTATGTCCCTGACCACATGCAAACATGCCGGTCCATGATTGCAGGAGGTTAAACACTCACTAAGGACATGAACATCATCTGTGTAGAAGATATCAATACAATTTGTGTCCCTCACTTAACCAATGATTTTTCCCTTCAAAACCGTTCATAACATTATTAATTAAATAAAAAAACAAAACGGTTTTAAAAATATTTCTTAAACTATTTAAATATTATATTATGCACAGCTGCAGAACGGATCATTTTTGCTATGTTTTTACAGTGATTACTTGTATTCTGGACAGAATGTTAACGAATCACTGATCACTCACACACGCGTGCTATTCACATACATGCAGCAATTAGACACAACACAGGCAGAAATTGTAGAAAATCATGGTAATGTTATTTTCTTCTGGTTTTACCACTGCAGACTGTAATTGCTGAATGAACCTTAAGCAGCACGTGAGCAGTGCTTTACATGCAATCTTTCAGGAACATCACATGAGTAATCGCTGTGAGCCCTGATTTTATTTTACGCTTTCATAAACACTGACTCAAAGTAACAACTGATGTCAACACTTACATCCTATCAATGAAAAGCTGTTATGATGAATATCTCTCGGCAACAAGTTAGACGTTAGATAAAAGTTACCTTAAATGAAAGAGAAAAAAAAATGGGACATGTCTCAACAAGTGTGTTGTGTGCTGTGAATGGAGAGAGCTGATCTTTCAAGACACAATGGCTGCTGCCTGGGAGACATCAAGGCTTCCATTGGCAGGGAACAGTAAACACAGGCAGGAGGTCAGCCACGCTACTCTCCCACAGCCTGTAATCCCTCAGCGCAGCCTCAAAGACTAGCACACTAGCGCCATCTTGTGCACTGGAACTGAACTAATGAAGAGAAACAAAAATTGTTTGAAGAATATACAGTAAAACACACTACAAGTGTATTCATCTGATGTGCGTTTTAAATACTAAGTAAACAAATGTTTACAAAGTAATTTTAAGAGGGAAATTATTACATTTTCTGAAGACTTTGAGGGACTAACAGGGTTTTTTTCCCCAGAAAACCAAAGCTGTTAAATTCTGTCTGTCTACAGCAATTTAAGGACAGTGTGTATGACACATGGTTGGATAAGGGTATATGTTTACACCTAAATGTGATGTTAATGAATGAGTCTTAACACATGCAGTCATAATATATCACAATTTGTACATATTTCTGTCGGCTCTATTTGCAATATTTTACATTAAAAAGCAGTGCCAAGGTTATATGGTGTAATAGTACAAAGGGAGAGGTTTATGAACATAAACTATATCTACTTTGATGAAACAATTTTACAATAAGCAGCACTCATATTGTGGCAAAATTATGACATTGCAGTACTATGAAATACTTATCTTCGGTACTTTTATAAAATGACAAGTAATATTTTGTCTTACAGGAGGCTGTTAAAAAAAAATAAGAATTTACTTACCGATAATTCTATTTCTCATAGTCCGTAGTGGATGCTGGGGACTCCGTAAGGACCATGGGGGATAGCGGCTCCGCAGGAGACTGGGCACATCTAAAGAAAGCTTTAGGACTATCTGGTGTGCACTGGCTCCTCCCCCTATGACCCTCCTCCAAGCCTCAGTTAGGATACTGTGCCCGGACGAGCGTACACAATAAGGAAGGATTTTGAATCCCGGGTAAGACTCATACCAGCCACACCAATCACACCGTATAACCTGTGATCTGAACCCAGTTAACAGTATGATAACAGAGGAGCCTCTGAAAGATGGCTCACAACAATAATAACCCGATTTTTGTAACAATAACTATGTACAAGTATTGCAGACAATCCGCACTTGGGATGGGCGCCCAGCATCCACTACGGACTATGAGAAATAGAATTATCGGTAAGTAAATTCTTATTTTCTCTAACGTCCTAAGTGGATGCTGGGGACTCCGTAAGGACCATGGGGATTATACCAAAGCTCCCAAATGGGCGGGAGAGTGCGGATGACTCTGCAGCACCAAATGAGAGAACTCCAGGTCCTCCTCAGCCAGGATATCAATTTTGTAGAATTTTACAAACGTATTTGCTCCTGACCAAGTAGCTGCTCGGCAAAGTTGTAAAGCCGAGACCCCTCGGGCAGCCGCCCAAGATGAGCCCACCTTCCTTGTGGAGTGGGCATTTACAGATTTTTGGCTGTGGCAGGCCTGCCACAGAATGTGCAAGCTGAATTGTACTACAAATCCAACGAGCAATAGTCTGCTTAGAAGCAGGAGCACCCAGCTTGTTGGGTACACACAGGATAAACAGCGAGTCAGATTTCCTGACTCCAGCCGTCCTGGAAACATATATTTTCAGGGCACTGACAACGTCTAGCAACTTGGAGGCCTCCAAGTCCGTAGTAGCCGCAGGCACCACCAATAGGTTGGTTCAGGTGAGACGCTGAAACCACCTTGGGGAGAAACTGAGGACGAGTCCTCAATTCCGCCCTGTCCGAATGGAAAATCAGATAAGGGCTTTTTCAGGATAAAGCCGCCAATTCTGACACGCGCCTGGCCCAGGCCAGGGCCAACAGCATGACCACTTTCCATGTGAGATATTTTAACTCCACAGATTTAAGTGGTTCAAACCAATGTGACTTTTGGAACCCAAAACTACATTGAGATCCCAAAGTGCCACTGGAGGCACAAAAGGAGGCTGTATATGCAGTACCCCTTTTACAAACGTCTGAACTTCAGGGACTGAAGCTAGTTCTTTTTGGAAGAAAATTGACAGGGCCGCAAATTTGAACCTTAATGGACCCCAATTTCAGGCCCATAGACACTCCTGTTTGCAGGAAATGTAGGAATCGACCCAGTTGAATTTCCTCCGTCGGGCCTTACTGGCCTCGCACCACGCAACATATTTTCGCCAATTGCGGTGATAATGTTTTTGCGGTTACATCCTTCCTGGCTTTGATCAGGATAGGGATGACTTCATCCGGAAAGCCTTTTTTCCTTCAGGATCCGGCGTTCAACCGCCATGCCGTCAAACGCAGCCGCGGTAAGTCTTGGAACAGACAGGGTCCTTGCTGGAGCAGGTCCCTTCTTAGAGGTAGAGGCCACGGATCCTCCGTGAGCATCTCTTGAAGTTCCGGTTACCAAGTCCTTCTTGGCCAATCCGGAGCCACGAATATAGTGCTTTCTCCTCTCCATCTTATCAATCTCAGTACCTTGGGTATGAGAGGCAGAGGAGGGAACACATACACTGACTGGTACACCCACGGTGTTACCAGAGCGTCTACAACTATTGCCTGAGGGTCTCTTGACCTGGCGCAATACCTGTCGAGTTTTTTAATCATGTGGACGACTTCTGGGTGAAGTCCCCACTCTCCCGGGTGGAGGTCGTGCTGAGGAAGTCTGCTTCCCAGTTGTCCACTCCCGGAATGAATACTGTTGACAGTGCTATCACATGATTTTCCGCCCAGCGAAGAATCCCTGCAGCTTCTGCCATTGCCCTCCTGCTTCTTGTGCCACCCTGTCTGTTTACGTGGGTGACTGCCATGATGTTGTCCGACTGGATCAACACCGGCTGACCTTGAAGCAGAGGTCTTGCTAAGCTTAGAGCATTGTAAATGGCCCTTAGCTTCAGGATATTTATGTGAAGTGATGTATCCAGGCTTGACCCTAAGCCCTGGATATTCCTTCCCTGTGTGACTGCTCCCCAGCCTCGCAGGCTGGCATCCGTGGTCACCAGGACCCAGTCCTGAATGCCGAATCTGCGGCCCTCTAGAAGATGAGCACTCTGCAACCACCACATGATGGATACCCTTGTCCTTGGTGACAGGGTTATCCGCTGATGCATCTGAAAATGCGACCCGGACCATTTGTCCAGTAGGTTCCACTGGAAAGTTCTTGCGTGGAATCTAACGAATGGGATTGCTTCGTAGGAAGCCACCATTTTTACCCAGAACCCTTGTGCATTGATGCACTGAGACTTGGTTCGGTTTTAGGAGGTTCCTGACTAGCTCGGATAACTCCCTGGTTTTCTCTTCCGGGAGAAACACCTTTTTTTTTTTCTGGACTGTGTCCAGGAACATCCCTAGGAAACAGAAGACAAGTCGTCGGAACCAGCTGCGATTTTGGAATATTGAGAATCCAATCGTGCTGCCGCAACACTACCTGAGATAGTGCTACACCGACTTCCAACTGTTCCCTGGATCTTACCCTTATCAGGGAATCGTCCAAGTAAGGGATAACTAAAATTCCCTTCCTTCGAAGGGATATCATTTCGGCCATTACCTTGGTAAAGACCCGGGGTGCCGTGGACCATCCCTACGGCAGCGTCTGAACTGATAGTGACAGTTCTGTACCATAACCTGAGGTACCCTTGGTGAGAAGGGTAAACTTTGACATGAAGGTAAGCATCCTTGATGTCCCAAGACATCATGTAGTCCCCTTCTTCCAGGTTCGCAATCACTGCTCTGAGTGACTCAATCTTGAATTTGAACCTCTGTATGTAAGTGTTCAAAGATTTTAGATTTAGAATCGGTTTCACCGGGCCGTCTGGCTTCGGTACCACAATAGTGTGGAATAATACCCCGTTCCCTGTTGCAGGAGGGGTACCTTGATTATCACCTGCTGGGTGAATGGCTTCCAAAACTGCCTCCCTGTCAGAGGGAGACGTCGGTAAAGCCGACTTTTGGAAACGGCGAGGGGGAGACGTCTCGAATTTCAATATGTACCCTTGAGATATTACCTGAAGGATCCAGGGGTCTACTTGCGAGTGAGCCCACTGCGCACTGAAATTCATTGAGAGCGGGCCCCCACCGTGCCTGAGTTTGTAAGGCCCTAGCGTCATACTGAGGGCTTTTGCAGAGGCGGGAAAGGATTTCTGTTCCTGGGAACTGGGTAATCTCTTCAGCCTTTTTCCTCTCCCTCTGTCACGAGCAGAAAAGAGGAACCTTTTGTCCGCTTGCCAACAAAGGACTGCGCCTGGTAATACGGCGTCTTATTGTGATAGGCGACCTGGGGTACAAACGTGGATTTCCCAGTTGTTGCCGTGGCCACCAGGTCTAAAAGACCGACCCCAAATGTCCCCTTTTAAAGGCAATACTTCCAAATGCCGTTTGGAATCCGCATCACCTGACCATTTTACTGGTAGAATTGGACAACGCACTTATACTTGATGCCAGTCGGCAAATATTCCGCTGTGCATCATGCATATATAGAAATGCATCTTTTAAATGCTCTATAGGCAATAATAAACTATCCTTATCTAGGATATCAATATTTCCAGTCAGGGAATCCGACCATGCCAACCCAGCACTGCACCTCCAGGCTGAGGCGATTGCTGGTCGCAGTATAACACCAGTATGTGTGTGAATAAATTTTTGGATACCCTCCTGCTTTCTATCAGCAGGATCCTTAAGGGCGGCCATCTCATGAGAAGGTAGAGCCCTTGTTCTTACAAGCGTGTGAGCGCCTTATCCCCCCTAGGGGGTGTTTCCCAACGCACCCTAACCTCTGGCGGGAAAGGGTATACAGCCAATACTTTTTAAGAAATTATCAGTTGTCATCGGGGGGAAACCCACGTATCATCACACACCTCATTTTATTTTTCAGATTCAGGAAAACTACAGGTAGTTTTTCCCTCACCGAACATAATACCCCTTTTTGGTGGTACTCGTATTATCAGAAATGTATAAAACATTTTCCATTGTCTCAATCATGTAACGTGTGGCCCTACTGGAAATCACGGTTGTCTCTTCACCGTCGACACAGGAGTCAGTATCCGTGTCGGCGTCTGTATCTGCCATCTGAGGTAACGGGCGCTTTAGAGCCCCTGACGGCCTATGAGACGTCTGGACAGGCACAAGCTGAGTAGCCGGCTGTCTCATGTCAACCACTGTTTTTTTATACAGAGCTGACACTGTCACGTAATTTTCAACAGTACATCCACTCAGGTGTCGACCCCCTAGGTGGTGACATCACTGTTACAGACACTCTGCTCCGTCTCCACATCATTTTTCTCCTCATACATGTCGACACAAACGTACCGACACACAGCACACACACAGGGAATGCTCTGATAGAGGACAGGACCCCACTAGCCCTTTGGGGAGACAGAGGGAGAGTATGCCAGCACACACCAGAGCGCTATATATATATACAGGGATAACCTTATATAAGTGTTTTTCCCCTTATAGCTGCTGTATAGTTAATACTGCGCCTAATTAGTGCCCCCCTCTCTTTTTTTAACCCTTTCTGTAGTGCAGGGAAGAGCCAGGGAGCTTCCCTCCAACTGAGCTGTGAGGGAAAATGGCGCCAGTGTGCTGAGGAGATAGGCTCCGCCCCCTTTTCGGCGGCCTTATCACCCGTTTTTCTGTATATTCTGGCAGGGGTTAAATGCATCCATATAGCCCAGGAGCTATATGTGATGCATTTTTTGCCATGTAAGGTATTTTTATCGTGTTTTATTGCGTCTCAGGGCGCCCCCCCCAGCGCCCTGCACCCTCAGTGACCGGAGTATGAAGTGTGCTGAGAGCAATGGGGCACAGCTGCAGTGCTGTGCGCTACCTTATTGAAGACAGGAACGTCTTCTGCCGCTGATTTTTCCGGACCTCTTCGCTCTTCTGGCTCTGTAAGGGGGCCGGCGGCGTGGCTCCGGGACCCATCCAGGCTGAACCTGTGATCGTCCCTCTGGAGCTAATGTCCAGTAGCCAAGAAGCCCAATCCACTCTGCACGCAGGTGAGTTCGCTTCTTCTCCCCTTAGTCCCTCGATGCAGTGAGCCTGTTGCCAGCAGGTCTCACTGAAAATAACAAACCTAAACTAAAACTTTCACTAAGAAGCTCAGGAGAGCCACCTAGATTGCACCCTTCTCGTCGGGCACAGAAATCTAACTGAGGCTTGGAGGAGGGTCATAGGGGGAGGAGCCAGTGCACACCAGGTAGTCCTAAAGCTTTCTTTAGATGTGCCCAGTCTCCTGCGGAGCCGCTATCCCCCATGGTCCTTACGGAGTCCCCAGCATCCACTTAGGACGTTAGAGAAATAAGTGAATACAGTAGGTACAAATAGTACAAAAGCTTCAAACGCACAACACTTCATGGTATACACATTTCCCCATTTACTGTATAAAACACAATGAAAGAGAGCAGTAATTAAAAACCATTACTCTATATAACAAAATGGAGCCACATGACCAAACTTGCTCTCTGTGATATTACATTAGTCCAGTAATACCAGACTGCACTAGTATGACTGGCTAATCAAAGAGGTGACTTATAAAAAACTAGTTCTTCAAATTTCCACCCGCCAGCTCTTGTACATTGTAAGATTATTTTCTACAAGAATACAAAGGGATATATTTCCAGTTTGTATTGTGTCAGGAAAAACCCCAACAAAGCCACCAGCATTCCTTCTTTTCAATTCCTAAAGCTACGGCTCTGAAACACATTTCTCTATTCCTGGAGAATGCCTCTGGCGAATGCACTGCACTTCATACAGCAGTTACACAGATCCTGCAGCTGATTACATCCTGGTGTCTGCACAGAACACAAAGCTTACACTTTCACAGCTTCAAAGCTTCCCTATCCATTCAGTGATTTAGATCTGTGTACTACCTCCGTGTGCTCAGACAGCTGCCTATTGCAATTACACTTTTCCGCTAAAGTGACTATTGAACCCCACTATAAAAATATTACTCGCTTTATATTAAACTTTAATATCTGAAAAAAATTACACAAGTCACTGTAAAAGGGAAACAATTTAAAGAATCCCCAAACTATAAGTAGTGCATAAATTCAAACTTGCCAACTGTTTTTACCCAGACAGCGCAGGAAATGTGGAGGGCATGGTGCCCCGAAACGGTGTCATTGTGGCTCCACCACAATGATTTGCAGGACTATACAGCAGGGCAGTCAAATCGCGGCATCAGACACCCAGGCCGCCCACCTCTCTGGGAAAGCTGGCCCATCCTCACGGGACAGGAGTACAAGTTAGCTCCCTGAAATTCAGGAGTCTACTGGACAATTCTGGAAGGGTAGGATAGTAGGACTAAATTCTGAAGTACTAGAGTTACAATGTTTGACAACAAAGTCATTAAGACATTAAAGATGAATGGGCAGAGACAAGCAATCAACTCCAATATGGCCCATAAGCACTCTGGCGCTTTGTACCGTAAACAATTAGTGTGAGCCTATGTGAAATAGGTTTCAAATAATAGTGCTTCTAAAACATGTCTTGGCTTAAGTGTAACACTCATAAAGGTGCTGCCATATGGGTCCCCTTAAACTAGATTTACTGTATACAACACTGACCAAATAAATTCCTATTATACATTCCCATAATCATTTTTATTAATAACTACTTGAGGTTGTACACATTACTTTTTCAATATTGTATGTCAAGTGTTTTAGTAGGTACTCTCATATATAAAGGCATACAGTTGCAAAGAATTGCATAGAGATGGAAGTATATTAAACAATTGCAGTTTAACAAAAGTGAACAAAGATCGAGAAAAGCTGGGAAATGCTGCACAGTCCTCAATTTCCAAACCGGTTTAAAAATTAGGTTCCTGTCCATGTCTTTTTTTAAACATGCGATATACTGTAACAGCTCTGATTACTGTTTCCCCATATCTTACCAAAGTGTGAATATAAAGTACAGGTTGAGTATCCCTTATCCAAAAATGCTTGGGACCAGAGGTATTTTGGATATCGGATTTTTCCGTATTTTGGAATAATTGCATACCATAATGAGATATCATGATGATGGGACCCAAATCTAAGCACAGAATACATTTATGTTTCATATATACCTTATACACACAGCCTGAAGGTCATTTAATACAATATTTTTTATAACTTTGTACATTAAACAAAGTGTGTCTACATTCACACAATTCATTTATGTTTCATATACACTTCATACACACAGCCTGAAGGTTATTTAATACAATATTTTTAATAACTTTGTGTATTAAACAAAGTTTGTGTACATTGAGTCATCAAAAAACAAAGGTTTCACTATCTCACTCTCGTTCAAAAAAGTCCGTATTTCGGAATATTCCGTATTTTCAGAATATTTGGATATGGGATACTCAACCTGTATAGCATTATAGCAAACAATGTCAAACACAGGCATCCTAAAACGCACACCAGTAAGTGTGAACAGTCCAATCTAGTTTACAACAAGAGAGTTACTTGTAAAGCTCAAATAAAAACTCTGCTCAGGACCGAGGAACAGTGCTACGGTAGGTCTAACAAATCGCCTAGCAACAGACACATAATTAAACACTTTTACCCCAAAACATAATACTCAATATAACATAGTAACCATGCTAATTATCACCAGCAATGAGTCTAAAGCAAACAAGTCTGAACAAGTGTAGGATTTCCAAATCCACTGGCTGCAGACTGCTATAATTTCATATTGCACAGAACACAGGTGACGTCCAAAAGTAGAACAAATACTTTCTACTATTCATGATGATCTAGAAAATCACAGATCTTCGTCAGTAAGTTAAAGACCAACTTTAACAAAGTAGTACTGGTAATTACCTTGGATCACAGTCACTGTCCTAAATCCAGCTACTTGAGCATAATTTGCTGGTGCTTAAGGCTGCAGAACTGAAAGCAAATAGTAGTTATCTGGTTGGCTGTAGAGTCCAACACCAAATCATCACTTTTAAAACCTCCAGTCCACCAGACGTTAGGCCAGCAATGTTATAGTTATGGCCATGATAGGAGGGAGGGGGCTTACATGCAGAATGGCATTAAGGGAGGTGTGGTTTTTTCTTTAAATCAATAGTCAAATTAAGGTTCACCTAAACACATTAATTGTCTAGGCAAGTTTTCTGGAATCTTTCCATTGGACAATATCTACCAAACTGGTAGTTCAGAACATGGTCCTCCAGAAGGCCCTGCTAATGTAGGGGTCACATAAGAACATACAGATGGCACTTTTGTCTGGAGGCCGCTAACTGCTGCGACAACTCAGACATCAGTGTTGCCACCTATGGCAGTGTATCAACTGGAGGAGATGCACTCGCTGACACTGTAGCACTCTGAACTTCCGCCAGCACGACCCGCAAACTGCCCTCCAGTCTGACCTTGAATGTGGGAATTTTGTTTTACACAAAAACTTTTTGGACAGTTGCGCTCTTTTCAGGGAGCGATCCAGCAGCATTGTCGTTCCCAGACATATTGGTGAAAGGGTAGAGAACACAACAGATGTTATATCCAAACAGGCACAGACCACGTAGAGTAACGTTATGAATATAGTGGACAGTATAAAAGTGCAGCAAATGACATACAAAAGGACAAGTGTGCACTATCTACAGAGCTGTAAACCAAAAGAGCAGGTCCTGACAAACATTACTGGCCGAGATCTGAGTAGTTTAATAAAAAAAAAAAGAAGACACTAGTAAACCCAACAGACTGTTAGACAGTACAATACTAACAATCTTGAGCCGATACAGGCAGGAAGACAGAAGGAAGACGCACGTTATAGAGGGGGATTAGGCTAGTCCCTCCCCTCATGGACTAACAGGCAGGCTGCATGTCCACTGGGAGGCTCTCCCTTCCTGCGGAGGCTCCCAGAGCAGTTATTATTATTATTATTACCAGTTATTTATATAGCGCACACATATTCTGCAGCGCTTTACAGAGAATTGGCCATTCACATCAGTCCCTGCCCCAGTGGAGCTTACAATCTATATTCCCTATCACATGTACACGCACACACATTCACCCTAGGGTTAATTTTGTTGGGAGCCAATTAACCTGCCAGTATATTTTTGGATTGTGGGAGGAAACCGGAGTACCCGGAGGAAACCCACGCAAGTACGGGGAGAATATACAAACTCCACACAGTTAGGGCCATGGTGGGAATTGAACCCATGACCTCAGTGCTGTGAGGCAGTAATGCTAACCATTACACCATCCGTACTGCCCTGAGCAAAGGGTTCTTAGCTAGTACAGATGTATCCTCTTACATCCTTGCTGCAGTCACGTTAAACGGCCCTTTTAGTCACGGTATGCTGCCGTAGCGTGACTTGGTAACACCAAGCGTCTTTTTCAGTCTAAGTTGCATTGTTATGCGAATAGAATGCACAAGCAGGTTATGTTGACTAAAGAGGATTTTGGTGCTTACTGATAAATCCATTTCTCTGAATCCACTCGGGGACACTGGAACAACCTTAGAGACAGTTGGGGTGTGAAGTTAGCAGACTGGAGGTGTGGCACAACATAAAATAAAATATTATGCACAGCCGGCTCCTCCCCCTTCACGCCCCCATTCCTCAGTTTGGAAAATTTGAGGGAGAGAAGAGGACATGAAAAAACAAAACCTATGGCGAGGAACCCACCGTAACAAGAAATCAAACAGCACCCAAGAATTCTTAATTGAACAATCTAAAACTGTTTGAACTAACGTTTTCTGAACAAGAAAACACAGCAGGTTTGACAGCACCGTGGTGGGTGTCCAGTGTCCCCGAATGGATTCAGAGAAATGGAGTTATCGGTATGTACCAAAATCCTCTTTTCTCTTTCATCCACTAGGGGACACTGGAACAGCCTTAGATAGTTGGGGACGTCCCAAAGATACTCCCATGGGCGGGAGTGCTGCCTGTAACCTGCAAAACCAAACGTCCAAATCTGGAGTCTCTGGACGCAAACTTATCAACTTTGTAGAATTTCGTGAACGTGTGCGCCAATGACCACATTGCCACTATTTAAAGCTGGAGACATCTCTGGCTACCACCCATGAGGCTCCAACCGATCTGGTAGCATGAGCACGTAACTGCAAAGGGACCCTTTTACCACAGGATGTATAAGCCTAATGGAAAATCGAATCCATCTGGCCAAAGGGGGTCATTCCGAGTTGATCGCTAGCTGCCGTTGTTTGCAGCACAGTGATCAGGCTAAAAATCGGCATTTCTGCGCATGCGTATGCACCGCAATGCGCAGGTGCATCGTACAGGTGCAATGAGCATCGTGGGTTTGCACAGAGTCTAACGAACATTCCTGTCACACGGCCGAACGGAGGAAGATTGACATGAAGTGGGCGTTTCTGGGTGTGAACTGACCGTTTTCAGGCATGGCAGAAAAAAACGCAGGCGTGGCTGGGCGTTCGCTGGGCGGGTGTGTGACGTCAAAAGCCATACCCCGTCGTAAGAATTAACGCACACAGAGTAACTACAGGGCTGGTCTTGTTTTGCACAAAAAGATTTTGCAGGCGCTCTGCTGAACAGGCGTTCACACTTCTGCAAAGCTAAAATACACTCCCCAGTGGGCGGCGACAATGTGTTTGCACGGCTGGCAAAAACAGCTTACGAGCGATCAACTCGGAATGACCCCCAAAGTCTGTTCAGACTTCAGCCAACCCTTCTTTGGTCCATCATAAAGAACAAACAAAGAGTCAGACTTTCTATCGCTGACGTATCCTGCACATAAATCCATAAGGCTCTAACCACATCCAAAGACAAGTCCCCCCGCGGTCAATCCTTGAAAAAGGGGGAATCATGATGGGCTGGTAAATGTGAAAACCCGAACCTATCGTAGGCAGGAACTCTGCCCTCATACAGAGTTCTGCCCTGTCTCCATGGAAAATAAGAAAAGGACTCTTACCCAATAGAGCTCCTCACTCTGAGACCTTTCCTGCCGAAACTAAGGTCAGTAACAGGTAGCTTTCCATGAGATAGATTTCAGCTCTGCTTCTTCCAGAGGCTGAAAACTGCTGATTTCAAAATTTCAAGCACTAAAACGTAAATCCTACATTGCCATGGGTGGACTAAAAAGGAGGTTGTAACCTCCGAATCCCACGCAGGAATGTCTGAACCTCCTGTAAGGAGGCTAGACGGAGCTGGAAGTAAATAGAGAGAGACGAAATCTGAACCTTCAAGGAACCTAACCTTAGCCCTCCAGCTAAACCAGCTGGTAGAAAACGTAAAAGTCTGACAAGGCGGAACTTCTTTGAATTCCCCCCCTTTAGCTAGACACCAATTCATGTACTTCCATATTCCCTAGCAGCTAGCATTGTAGGAATGGCCAATTTCAGAATTCCCTTGTCTTGTAGGATTCCTGGTCTGAAGAGCTACGCCATCAAACGCAATCGGTACAGGTCTGGGTTTAGGAATGGCCCCTGTGACAATAGGTCTTCTCTCTGAGGTAACCCCTAAGGACCGTCTGACAGCAGCACCCTCAGGTCCAAGTACCAACTCCTGTGAGGCCTGTCTGGTGCAATTAAAATTGCCCACGCTCTCTCCCCTTTCGCCTTGTTCAAAACTCTTGGTATAGGGGGAACGGCGGAAAAATTTACATTTGTTTGTATGACCTGGAATAGCCAATGCGTCCATCCCTACTGCAGCCGGATCTCTCGTCCCGGCCACATACCTGGGTAACAGATGGTTATTTCGAGAGGGTATTAGGTCTACTTGCATTAGGCCCCCTCCTCTCACTACCATCTCGAAAACTTGAGGATGTAGACACCACTCCCCTGGATGCATATCTTGACAACTGAGATAGTCTGCTTTCCACCACAGAATTTCTGTGGCTTCTCTTAAAGCCATTCGGCTTTATGTTCCTGACGGTTTATGTAGGGCTTTGCCGTCACCGTGTCCGATTGTACTCTTATGTGTCGATCCTTTACAAGGTCTTCGGCTAGAATTGCCCTCAATTTCAGAATATTTATCGGCAAAGTGCTCTCCCGTAGATACCGCCTTCCCTGAACTTTATGGCCTTCTAGTACTGCATCCCAACCTATGAGACTGGCATTTGTTGTTCAGGATCCTCCAATTTAAAATTCCGAACCTTTTGCATTTTTCTTGTGCAATGACGACCAAAAAAACGAGATGCTGACGTGTGGCGACAACCGAATCCTCCGGTGTAGAAGCCAATGCGAGCCTGCTCCCTGAGCAATCAGATTCATCTGGAGTACTGCTTCATAAGATGCCACCATCTTCCCGAAAAGCTGCACACATAGATGTAAGGACACAGTCTGTTTTTTTTTAACACCTGTTCCGCCATCTTCCTTATGTCTTGAATCTTGTTCTCTGGGCGAAACACCTTCCCAGTATTGTGTGTAAAACAAGACCTACGAATTAAATCCTCTGCGTTGGTTGAAGGTTGGATTTCTTGAAATTAACAATCCAGCCAAGAATTTGATGAGTTGTCAGAGCATCTCTGATACACTGGTCTAGAGAAGGAGGCCTTGAATAGCCGATCATCTAGATAAGGGATTATCGTGACCTCCAACGCTCTCAATTTCGCGACCGTTATAGCCATGATCCTTGTGAAAATTCTCGGGGCTGATGATAGACTGAATGGTAGGGCTCTGAACTGGTAGTGGATTTTCTCCAGTGCAAATTGTAAGTAGGCTACGTGACGGGTCCAAATTGGAACATGAAGGTATACATCCTATATGTCCATGGACACTATGAACTTTTCTTGCTCCAAACCTGCAATAGCTGACTGGATTGACTCCATCTGGAATCTGTAAACAGTTAGAAACTGATTTCAAACCTTTAAATTGAGGATTGGTCTGACCGACCCATCCGGCTTTCGGCCCCACAGAAAGATTTTAATAAAAATCCAGTTTCTCTTTGAGAATCCGAGACTGGCAGAATTACTTTTGCACGTAGTAATCTCTGAATTAGAGTATTTTCTCCTTCCATCTATAATGTTTTCGCTATCTGAGGACACAGAGGCAACCCTGTTGTAAAGAAATGACTGTGAAGCATTGTTGAAAATCTATCTGATAACCCAGACTTCTGGTGAGGTTTTGGCCCAGGTGTCCCAAAACCCCTACAACCGTGCCCCCACCAAGGGATATCCCAGGTGATCTGGGAGACCGTCATACCACGGTCTTGTCAGCAGGCTTAAGGTCCTGCTTTCTGGTTGTGGTCTGGGAACGACCTCTACCTCTATTTCCACGAGCTTGTTCTCTAGCTTGAAAGGACTGAGACCTAAATGAGATAAACACTGGACCAGAATAATTTCTCCTGACTGGTGGAAAGTTCCAATATATATGCGGTAGGTAGAAAAGTAGATTTCCCTGTAGTCGCGTGAGAAATCCACTTATCTAACTATGGACCAAATAACATTTATCCCCCAAAGGGAATAGCCTCTACTGCCCCATTTTTGGAGTCAGAAACCACCTGTCATTCTCTGAGCCAGCAATCCTTCTAGCCGATATGACCAATGTCAAGATGCACAACGCTATTTTGCTAGCCTACTTTTAAGCCTGGCACATATATGTAGCTGACTCTCGAATAAGCTCCGTTAGTCGAGAATTTCCTCCTCTATAGCCTGAACAATATGCCCAAGTCCATGCTACTATGGCTTTATTAACCCAAAAACTGAATTTCAGTGCCGAGTCTACCTTGCCATCTGACGCATCTTTTAACTTATTCACATTAGGTATTGGTAAGATTGTCTTTTTTTATTTGACAACCTAGCCAGGGAGGCATCCACAATTGTCGGAACCTCCACTGAGCCCTGACAACTTTTGGTAATGGGTAATTTTGCCTCAAACCTTATCGGCTTTTGGAAACGTTTATCAGGTTGTTTCCATGCTTCCCCCACCTGTTCTGGAGAGAGTCTGAGGAATTGGCAATCCTGCTGAGGGCGGTTTGTGGACCTTGAATAAATCAAAACTCTCTGGTTCCCTAACTTCTTACTTAAAGTTAGGACCTCCTTTACCTCCTGAGAGCTGACATCCAGATATTTTTGATTAACTTATCTTCAGCAATTACAAGACCCTCCTCCTCCGACTCCTCTTGTAGGATGGGGAAGGGTCTCTTAACCACCTTACGCACATTCTTAACTGCTTGTGCAGGTGGAGTTAATTTAATCAGAAATTTTCCATAGTCTTGGAGAATCCCGCAGCCCATGCTGAATGCTGCTTGCGGGATTCTGACAATTTATTGGAAATATCTGCCGGGGCATGTTTCCATGACCCAGACGGAGCACTGCTCCCGGGCTGAACGTTCATTTCCAAACATGAATTGCACACCCCTGAGCTGCCAACATTAGTGCTCCTATTACCTTTTGAAAAAGCATAAAATGTTTTAGTGTTTTTGGTTAGTGCTTTTGTTGAAACACACACACACACACACACACACACACACACACACCCACCCACCCGTCAACAGTACTTTCACCCTTTAAAACAGGAAGAGAAAGACTGTAATGGATGATGGGAGCAAAGGTTGAATGGCCTAGCCTGGCTGGAGATTATATATATATATATATATATATATATATATATATATATATATATATATACATACACACACACATACATATATATATTTATATTACAATGTCCGCACTCCATATAACAGGAAATCCAACAGCGGGGTGCTCCAATATAGATTGTTGAATCCAAGTATAAAGAATTTTTGATTTGCGCACTATATGTATGTGTATATATATATATATATATATATATATATAAAGAAGTTTTGATTTGCGCACTCACCAATTAATGAATAAAAAGTTCTTTATTTGTGAGGGTTGAAATCAGGCTGGTGATTCAAGAAATATTTATTCATTTTTTTTTTTTTTTAATTTGGCATGTGTGTGTGTGTGTATATATATATATATATATATATATATATATATATATATATATATATATATATATATAGCTCCCAAAGATGAACGGCACTGGAGTCAGATATTTGCAAAAAAATGTATTAAGTGGCTACAGCTGTTTCTGGGCAACAGCCCCTTCCTCAGGCCAAATACAAATGGTCAACATGAGAAAATAGCGCATGACTCACTAAACAAACTCAAAGGTGTGTGAATAAGCCATAAACATATTAATTAATGCCCGCGCCCAAAACGGAACCAGGAAGTGCCGTGCGTTCCACAGTCGGTGGAACGCACGCCAACTGCAATGAGACACAACCTCCGAAAACGGAAGTGACGCGGCCGGAGGTCACAAGCGTTCCACTCATAGTGGAAAGCAAATACAAGAAATGCCTTAAGCTCCACAATGAGCGGCGCTGAACAGGGGGCAAATATAGGAAAAGCCTTAAGCTCCACGATCCGCGGCGCCGAACAGGGGGCAGATACCACATTTAAACTTCAAATACAGCCTAGTGTATTACAATTTGAATGAATCAACCTATATATAATTGTATATTTAAATAGACATAATATGCTTCATTGTTGCAACTGTAAAAGAGGAGCATCAGAGTGAATATGGGAACAGTCCCAGTACTATAACAACCTCTTTATGAAACAATATTAAAATAGACAAACAAACATGCATAGACTAATATGAACAATAATCAAACATTGTATTCTATGTTATTGGAAGTTTCCAGTCTCTGGACATTTTCTCTAGTCTGGCACCCTTTTGATATTTATTTTTGTCTTCTTATACAATTTTTTGATCAACCCTAGCAGGATTTTTCTGTGTTCATGACCTTAGTTATTTTTAAAATTTTGTTTTTCGGTTATATTTTTGGTCACCTCTGTCTTGGCCAATTGTTGTGTCTTGTTCGCTGGTACCTAGCCTATGATCATTAGTATTTGATTTAGAGGACGTTGCTTTTCAAGCTATTGAATCTAACATTATTTCTCTCACTGATGATGATGCCAAAAAAGTGTTATTTGAACAAATTGAATTTCTAAGCTACCTGATGAAACTCCGGCCGACCTCTTTCACAAAATCATGAGGTTACGTAGACGTGAGGTAGAGCTTATGCTTCACGGCCAATTCCTTTCAGATTACTTTAGGAATAAAAAAATTCCTAGGGGGTTTCCTGTGCGAAACATACCCACGTTTGGCCGTAACAACATTGCATTTTGCACCAAATGGTGCGGTGTGCTTAATAAGTGCTCTTTAGACCTCATGGTTTTGGTGATTGAGGAGGTCGGAGTTGAACTCGCTAAGATCAGGAAGGATATTGCTGTGTTTAATGAAACTCTAACTATCTCTCAATGTTGATAAATCAACTAACTGGTGTGAACGGATGACTGAACAGATCACCAAGTTTCAGCAGGATCTCACAGTTTTCAAACGTAAAAAATTGAGTACAGTTAATTACGATTATACCAATCATCAAGTCTACCCCTGGCTCAAAGGTGAATCTGTTAATTATAGACGCAGACGGCTTAATTACCGTCAACGCAATACACAAGATGTTGATTTTTCCTCATCTTCTCAATCCCAATCAGAAACAGATCCTGCTGACATTAGTGATACTAATTATGTTGATCAAAGCCCACCGAGTGGGACAGGTTTTTTAGGCACCAGGGCGGCCACTGGCAGAGGCCGAGGAGCAAGTACCCCACGAGGAGGGCGGGGTACAAGAAGAAGAGCGGGACGAACAAACCGCTATTAGATACTGTGTTCAATTTGTCTCAACATACATTGACGGCCTCTGAAAATAAGGTTCTGGCTCTTGGTCTTTCATTTGTTCCCACATGCACACATGACAACTTCCGTTGGTCGGTAGACCATTTCAAATTGGGACGCAAACTACGTTTGCACTAATTTTTTGGTAATAATGAAGTTGTTCCTTCTCGTTCTCATATTCTTAAAGCACCTAGTCAATTTGATCCACAGAGTTCTAATGCTAGTCTTAAGACCTTTTTAAGGGTGGTAGAAAATTATATGACCAAGACAACACATAAACCTAGGTATGACAATCTTACCCCTAGTCAAAGATCAGCCTTAAAGGGGTTAATTAATAATGATCAGATAGTAATTAGTCAGGCAGATAAGGGGGGCGCAGTTGTCTTGCAAGATTGGTCTAAATATAATAACGAGATACTCCGACAATTGGGTGATTCCAATACATATCGTAGAGTGACAATCCTATGCCCCGCCTTAAACATGTAATTGACAGGACATTAGACATGGCTAACTCAGGGTTGGATTGAGCCTGATATGATGGGTTTCCTAAAAGTGGAACATCCGATCTGCCCTATTCTTTACACCTTGCCTAAGATCCACAAAACCCTTGTGGATCCACCAGGGCGACCCATCATATCAGCCCGTGGATCTCTGTTACAACCATTAGCACAGTTTGTTGATGCTTTTCTTCAACCTATTGTAACTTCTCTTCCTAGTTACTTGAGAGACACTGTTCATTTCCTCGATGGGATAGCGGAGTTGGGTTCCTTACCGCAGAATGTATTATTAGCAACTCTCGATGTCAACTCCCTATATACCGTCATCCCACACAATGAGGGATTGGCCTCAGTGGCTTCTGCATTAAGGTCATTTCCACCAAAAGGCCCACCATCTGAATTTCTGCTAGATCTGACGCGTTTAGTTTTGACTAATAACCATTTCCTCTATGGCGGTGCCTAATATATGCAAACTACGGGAACCGCTATGGGGTCAAATTTGGCGCCGGCTTACGCCAACCTCTATATGTCAAGTTATGAACAAAACTACATTTTGCCTTTATTTGGAACTTCGATATTGTACTATAAAAGGTTTATTGATGATTTATTTGTACTTTGGCTTGGGACTGGCGAACAATTTACCACAATGGTCAGTTATCTTAATTCTTTAGACACTCCTATTAGGTTCACAAGTAATGTTGATTCGACCAGCATCAACTTTCTAGATGTCACCCTTTTTCGACAGGGTGACAAATTGGTCACTACCCTATATAGGAAGGATACAGATCGTAATACACTCTTGTTCTCATCAAGTCATCATCCAAGTCCTTTGAAAGAAGGACTCCCCATTTCCCAATTTTTGAGGGTCCTGAGGATCAATTCAGACCCACATCGAGCTGAAGAACAGATTAGTGAAATGTCACAACGCTTTCTTATGCGTGGTTACACCCAAAAAACCATGAACAGATGTCTTCAAAAAGCACGTAATAAATTATCTGGCAAAACTCACATTAAACATTTTGATAATAGTCGTATTATTTTTACGAGCACTTATGATTGTATGGCCCATCAAGCTAAAAAGGCCATTACACAACATTGGCCGATTGTGTCAAGTGATCCAAGCCTGGGCAGTCTTGGGGCGACTCCACCTTTGAGGTCCCAATTTAAGGAATATGCTTATGCGTCCCCTACTACAGCCACGGAAGAACCAGGGAACTTGGTTACCAGGTAGGAGGACCGGCTGCTTCAGATGCGCTGACTGCACGACTTGTCGCTCAATGCTTACAGGGTAATTTTTCACTCATCCACATAGTGGTAAAAAAATACGCATTAAACATTACCTTCACTGCCAGATGAGTTTTGTCATCTACCTTCTCGTCTGCCCCTGTGGACTGATGTATGTGGGCATGACTAAACGCAACTTCAGGGACAGCATGGCCAACCACAGATCCTTGATAAGAGCGACCCTTGATACTGGAGTGTCGGATAAAACAGTAGCAAGACACTGTTTGGAAGCCACACATTCAATTGCTAGCATCAGATGTATACTTATTGATCATGTACCGATTGACATCAGAGGTGGAGATCGACTTAAGAAATTGAGAGAACGTGAAGCACGTTGGATATACACACACTCGACACCGTTCAGCCACGTGGGCTTAATGAACATAATCCCTATAATGTTTTGCTCTAATTATCAGCAACTTAGATAAGTGAAGTCTTTTTCCTTGCTTAATTTCTTAATTTTTTCATTTTTTCTTTTTTTAGTTGACAGAGGTGACCATAATGTTTGATTGTTCATATTAGTCTATGCATGTTTGTTTGTCTATTTTAATATTGTTTCATAAAGAGGTTGTTATAGTACTGGGACTGTTCCCATATTCACTCTGATGCTCCTCTTTTACAGTTGCAACAATGAAGCATATTATGTCTATTTAAATATACAATTATAATAAGAATTTACTTACCGATAATTCTATTTCTCGGAGTCCGTAGTGGATGCTGGGGTTCCTGAAAGGACCATGGGGAATAGCGGCTCCGCAGGAGACAGGGCACAAAAAGTAAAGCTTTTACAGGTCAGGTGGTGTGCACTGGCTCCTCCCCCTATGACCCTCCTCCAGACTCCAGTTAGGTACTGTGCCCGGACGAGCGTACACAATAAGGGAGGATTTTGAATCCCGGGTAAGACTCATACCAGCCACACCAATCACACCGTACAACTTGTGATCTAAACCCAGTTAACAGTATGATAACAGAGGAGCCTCTGAAAGATGGCTCCCTAAACAAAATAACCCGAAATAGTTAACAATAACTATGTACAAGTCTTGCAGATAATCCGCACTTGGGATGGGCGCCCAGCATCCACTACGGACTCCGAGAAATAGAATTATCGGTAAGTAAATTCTTATTTTCTCTATCGTCCTAAGTGGATGCTGGGGTTCCTGAAAGGACCATGGGGATTATACCAAAGCTCCCAAACGGGCGGGAGAGTGCGGATGACTCTGCAGCACCGAATGAGAGAACTCCAGGTCCTCTTTTGCCAGGGTATCAAATTTGTAAAATTTTACAAACGTGTTCTCCCCTGACCACGTAGCTGCTCGGCAGAGTTGTAATGCCGAGACCCCTCGGGCAGCCGCCCAGGATGAGCCCACCTTCCTTGTGGAATGGGCCTTAACAGAATTAGGCTGTGGTAGGCCTGCCACAGAATGTGCAAGTTGAATCGTGTTACAAATCCAACGAGCAATCGACTGCTTAGAAGCAGGTGCACCCAACTTGTTGGGTGCATACAGTATAAACAGCGAGTCAGATTTTCTGACTCCAGCCGTCCTTGAAATGTATATCTTTAAAGCTCTGACAACGTCCAACAACTTGGAGTCTTCCAAGTCGTTTGTAGCCGCAGGCACTACAATAGGCTGGTTCAGGTGAAACGCTGACACCACCTTCGGGAGAAAATGCGGACGCGTCCGCAGCTCTGCCCTATCTGAATGGAAACTTAAATAAGGACTTTTATAAGATAAAGCCGCCAGTTCTGATACTCTCCTGGCCGAAGCCAGGGCCAGTAACATAGTCACTTTCCATGTGAGATATTTCAAATCCACCTTCTTAAGTGGTTCAAACCAATGGGATTTGAGGAAATCTAAAACTACATTTAGATCCCACGGTGCCACCGGAGGCACCACAGGAGGCTGTATATGCAGTACTCCTTTGACAAAAGTCTGGACCTCAGGAACTGAGGCCAATTCTTTTTGGAAGAATATAGACAGGGCCGAAATTTGAACCTTAATAGATCCCAATTTGAGACCCATAGACAATCCTGATTGCAGGAAATGTAGGAAACGACCCAGTTGAAATTCCTTCGTCGGAGCATTCCGACCCTCGCACCATGCCACATATTTCCGCCAAATGCGGTGATAATGCTTTGCGGTGACTTCTTTCCTTGCCTTAATCAAGGTAGGAATGACTTCTTCAGGAATGCCTTTTTCTTTTAGAATCTGGCGTTCAACCGCCATGCCGTCAAACGCAGCCGCGGTAAGTCTTGAAAAAGACAAGGACCCTGCTGAGGCAGGTCCCTTCTCAGAGGTAGAGGCCACGGATCGTCCGTGACCATCTCTTGAAGTTCCGGGTACCAAGTCCTTCTTGGCCAATCCGGAGCCACTAGTATCGTTCTTACTCCTCTTTGCCGTATAATCCTCAATACCTTTGGTATGAGAGGCAGAGGAGGAAACACATATACCGACTGGTACACCCAAGGTGTTACCAGCGCATCCACAGCTATTGCCTGCGGATCTCTTGACCTGGCGCAATACCTGTCCAGTTTTTTGTTGAGGCGAGACGCCATCATGTCCACCATTGGTTTTTCCCAACGGTTTATTATCATGAGGAAAACTTCTGAATGAAGTCCCCACTCTCCCGGGTGAAGATCGTGTCTGCTGAGGAAGTCTGCTTCCCAGTTGTCCACGTCCGGGATGAATACTGCTGACAATGCTATCACGTGATTCTCCGCCCAGCGAAGGATCCTGGCAGCTTCTGCCATTGCACTCCTGCTTCTTGTGCCGCCCTGTCTGTTTACATGGGCGACTGCCGTGATGTTGTCCGACTGGATCAACACCGGTGTTCCTTGAAGCAGAGGTTCCGCCTGGTTTAGAGCATTGTAGATTGCTCTTAGTTCCAGAATGTTTATGTGAAGAGACTTTTCCAGGCTCGTCCACACTCCCTGGAAGTTTCTTCCCTGTGTGACTGCTCCCCAGCCTCTCAGGCTGGCGTCCGTGGTCACCAGGATCCAATCCTGTATGCCGAATCTGCGGCCCTCCAGTAGATGAGCCTCCTGCAACCACCACAGAAGAGATACCCTTGTCCTTGGAGACAGGGTTATCCGCTGATGCATCTGAAGATGCGATCCGGACCATTCGTCCAGCAAATCTCCCTGAAAATGTTTTGCGTGAGATCTGCCGAATGGAATCGCTTCGTAAGAAGCCACCATTTTTCCCAGGCCTCCTGTGCATTAATGCACTGATACTTGGCCTGGTTTTAGGAGGTTTCTGACTAGGTCGGATAACTCCCTGGCTTTCCCCTCCAGGAGAAATACCTTTTTCTGGACTATGCCCAGAATCATTCCTGGGAACAGCAGACGTATCATCGGAAAACACAGCTGCGATTTTTGGAATATTTAGAATCCACTCGTGCTATCGTAGAACTACTTTAGATAGTTCGTTTCCGACCTCCAACTGTTCTCTGGAACTTGCCCCTTTCAGGATATCGTCCAAGTAAGGGATAATTAAGATGCCCTTTTCTTTGAAGAGAGTCATCTTTTCGGCCATTACCTTGGTAAAGGCCCGGGGTGCCGTGGATAATTCAACGGCAACTTTTGAAACTGATATTGACAGTTCTGTATCACGAACCCGATGTACCCTTGTTGAGAAGGGCAAATTTGGACATGGAGGTAATCCTTGATGTCCAGGGACACCATATAGTCCCCTTCTTTCCGGTTCGCTATCACTGCTCTGAGTGACTCCATCTTGATTTGAACCTTTATGTAAGTGTTCAAAGATTTCAGATTTAGACTATGTCTCACCAAGCCGTCTGGCTTCAGTACCACCATATAGTGTGGAAGACTAATACCCTTTTCCTTGTTGTAGGAGGGGTACTTTGATTATCACCTGCTGGAAATACAGCTTGTGAATTTTTCCCAATACTGCCTCCCTGTTGGAGGGAGCCGTTGGTAACGCAGACTTCAGGAACCTGCGAGGAAAAGATGTCTCGACTCTCCAATCTGTACCCCTGGGATAATACTAGTACGATCCAGGGGTCAACTTGCGAGTGATCCCACTGCGCGTTGAGACTCTTGAGACTACACCCCCACCTAACCTGAGTCCGCTTACACGGCCCCAGCGTCATGCTGGGGACTTGGCAGACGCGGTGGAAGGCTTCCTTTCCTGGGAAGGAGCTGTCTGCTGCAGTCTACTTCCCTTTCCTCTATGTCTGGGCAGATATGACTGGCCTTTTGCCCGCTTGCCCTCATGGGAACGGAAGGATTGAGGCTGAAAAGACGGTGTCTGTTTCTGCTGAGATGTAACTTGGGGTAAAAAGGTTGGATTTCCAGCTGTTGCCGAGACCCCCAGGTCCGTTGGACCGACCCCAAATAACTCTTTCCCTTTATACGGCCATACTTCCATGTGTCGTATGGGATATGTATCACCTGACCACTGTCGTGTCCATGACATCTTCTGGGAGATATGGATCACGCACTTATTTTGATGCCAGAGTGCACATATCCCTCTGTGCATCTCGCATACATAAATATATAATGCATCCTATTAAATGCTCTATATCAATCAAATATTTTCAGTCAGGGAAACCGACCAAGCCAACCCAGCACTGCATCTCCAGGCTGATGGCGATCGCTGGTCGCAGTATAACCACCTTATGTGTGTATATACTTTTTAGGATATTTTTCCAGCTGCCTATCAGCTGGCTCCTTGAGGGCGGCCGTATCTGGCGACGGTAACGCCACTTGATAAGCGTGTGAGCGCCTTATTCATTCCCAACGCGCCCTAACTTCTGGCGGGAAAGGGTATAACGCCAATATTTGCTATCGGGGTAAACCCACGCATCATCACACACTTTATTTTATTTTATCTGATTCAGGAAAAACTACAGGTAGTTTTTTCACTCCCACATAATACCCTTTTTTGTGGTACTTGTAGTATCAGAAATATGCAACACCTCCTTCATTGCCCTTAACGTGTGGCCCTAATAAGGAATACGTTTGTTTATTCACCGTCGACACTGGATTCAGTGTCGGTGTCTGTGTCTGTGTCGACCGACTGAGGTAAATGGGCGTTATTAAAAACCCCTGACGGTGTTTCTGAGACGCCTGGACCGGTACTAATTGTTTGTCGGCCGTCTCATGTCGTCAACCGACCTTGCAGCGTGTTGACATTCTCACGTAATTCCCTAAATAAGCCATCCATACCGGTGTCGACTCCCTAGAGAGTGACATCACCATCATAGGCAATTGCTCCGCCTCCTCCAACATCGTCCTCATACATGTCGACACACACGTACCGACACACAGCACACACACCGGGAATGCTCTGACAGAGGACAGGACCCCACTAGCCCTTTGGAGAGACAGAGGGAGAGTTTGCCAGCACACACCAAAAAAACGCTATAATTACATAGGGACAACCTTATATAAGTGTTTCTCCCTTATAGCATCTTTAATATATTTATGTCGCCAATTTAGTGCCCCCCCTCTCTGTTTAAACCCTGTTTCTGTAGTGCAGTGCAGGGGAGAGCCTGGGAGCCTTCTCTCCAGCCTTTCTGTGAGAGAAAATGGCGCTGTGTGCTGAGGAGATAGGCCCCGCCCCTTTTTCGGCGGGCTCGTCTCCCGCTATTTATTGTATTTAGGCAGGGGTTAAATATCTCCATATAGCCTCTGGGGGCTATATGTGAGGTATTTTTAGCCTTATATAGGTTTACATTTGCCTCCCAGGGCGCCCCCCCCCAGCGCCCTGCACCCTCAGTGACTGCCGTGTGAAGTGTGCTGAGAGGAAAATGGCGCACAGCTGCAGTGCTGTGCGCTACCTTTAGAAGACTGCAGGAGTCTTCAGCCGCCGATTCTGGACCTCTTCTTGCTTCAGCATCTGCGAGGGGGCCGGCGGCGAGGCTCCGGTGACCATCCAGGCTGTACCTGTGATCGTCCCTCTGGAGCTTCATGTCCAGTAGCCAAGAAGCCAATCCATCCTGCACGCAGGTGAGTTCACTTCTTCTCCCCTCTGTCCCTCGTTGCAGTGATCCTGTTGCCAGCAGGAATCACTGTAAAATAAAAAACCTAAGCTAAACTTCTCTAAGCAGCTCTTTATGAGAGCCACCTAGAATTGCACCCTTCTCGGCCGGGCACAAAAATCTAACTGGAGTCTGGAGGAGGGTCATAGGGGGAGGAGCCAGTGCACACCACCTGACCTGTAAAAGCTTTACTTTTTGTGCCCTGTCTCCTGCGGAGCCGCTATTCCCCATGGTCCTTTCAGGAACCCCAGCATCCACTTAGGACGATAGAGAAATATAGGTTGATTCATTCAAATTGTAATACACTAGGCTGTATTTGAAGTGGTATCTGCCCCCTGTTCAGCGCCGCGGATCGTGGAGCTTAAGGCTTTTCCTATATTTTCCGTTTTCGGAGGTTGTGTCTCATTGCAGTTGGCGTGCGTTCCACCGACTGTGGAACGCACGGCACTTCCTGGTTCCGTTTTGGGCGCAGGCATTAATTAATATGTTTATGGCTTATTCACACACCTTTGAGTTTGTTTAGTGAGTCATGCACTATTTTCTCATGTTGACCATATGTTGTAAGCTTCAGGCATTACTATTTATGTAACTTTTTGTGTTTCATTAGTGTTGTATGTCCCATGATGCATCAGTTTGCACAGAGTGTTTATGGGTAATGATCCAGTGTTTAATACCTCAATGTTGTGGAACACAGTTCATTCTGCTTTTTGCTGAGCTACCTTAAGGATGTTCTGTTGCTTGTCCTGAAGATGGTCCTTAATGGACCGAAACGTTGACTTTATACATATGCACCTTCTGCTATGTAGTTTTTTGTGAGTATTTGCCTATCAATAAAGAACTTTTTATCCATTAATTGGGGAGTGCGCAAATCAAAAATTCTTATATATATATATATATATATATATATATATATATATATATACACACACACACACACACACACACACACACACACACACACACACACATGCCAAATAAAATAAAAATAAAAAATGAATAAATATTTCTTGAATCACCAGCCTGATTTCAACCCTCACAAACCCAACTGTTGATTCAGCTTTGATGATCGGGTTGATGTCCAGTTGCTCCCCTTTATTTTCTAAGGATCGTTTTAATCGAAGTCCCGTGGAAATAGAAAGCATAAAATGCATATTAAAAATACAGGGAGACGCTTTACAGCAGAGACAACTATAATTTTCTACCAGTAGAGGGAGTAACATTGCTATAGCAACAGTAATTCCTCCCTATGTCTAGCTGGCCAATATACCTTCACTAAAGAGAGGCGTATACCTTCCTAAACTAAGTTTGGCGCCACTTATAGTCTTTCAAGATGTCTGCAACTTAAATTTTTTATAAACATCATGCTGTGCGCTCTGTGGCCGCCGGAGCCCTCTGTGAGATATGACAATTTGTATGCACTAGAGCAATCAGGATGTTCTGTGAGACATACTGCTTTATGAGCAAGTAATTTACTGGTATGTGCTTCATCTTTATATTCAGAGCACTTCCAAGCGACCATGACAGAATTTGTGTAATACTGCTCCACGTGTGTACACGCTGGAGCCCTGGTGCTGTGGCCACTGTTGTCCGCTCAGCGCGTCCTATCCCGCCTGGCTGCCGCCGAGCTCTGCAGCGTGCATCACCCCTTCGCCGCACGTATGTAACCTCTCCCCCGTGTATGCCGCGGACCTCCTGGACTGCTGAGCGCTGAGCTTGGCCGCGTGAGAGCCTGCCGAGGGAGGGGGGAGAGCGGGGGGCATGGCTGCAGCTGCTGCTTGCTGTGGGTTCCAGTTAACACAGTGTACTGTGTGGATGTAAAATGGAACCCTATACTGCTGACTGCAGCTGCTGTGCTCATCTAGGGCCCTGTTACTTAACCAGTACTCACTGTCCTGAATAAGTCTCTTTGCTCCGGATCTCTGGGAGAGAGATGCAGGTCCCTTCAGAAGGGATCACTGTCGCTCTAGAAACAAAGCTTTTGTCCCCCTTTTATTAGGTTGACGCAGCTTCATTTTCTTAGTAATGGAGCAGGAGCTCCCTTTCAGTGCTGTACCTCCTTGGCACAAATTTTCAAACTGAGGGATGGGGGGGGCGTGAAGGGGGAGGAGCCGGCTGTGCATAATATTTTATTTTATATTGTGCCACACCTCCGGTCTGCTAACTTCACACCCCAACTGTCTAAGGCTGTTCCAGTGTCCCCTAGTGGATGAAAGAGAAAATAGGATTTTGGTACTTACCAGGTAAATCCTTTTCTTTGAATCCATAGGGGGCACTGGAGTACTCTTGGGATATGGACGGCTTCCGCAGGAAACAGGGCACTGAATATTTAAATTTAGAACTCTCCACCTCTCCATATCCCAGAGTACCTCAGTGTTTTTTACTGAGCCAAACAGGAGCTATAGAGAGGTTGACAATGGAGAATTACATATAACATAACGGACAACAATAAAGTTGACACATAACGTTACTGACAACTAAACAGTTGACACCATAACCGATAGAACTTTATAATTTGAACCAGTCGGTGAAAGTGTGTTACCATAAGATCCCCTGAGCTTACCACAAACCAGGTAAAACTGCTCTGGGTGGGCGTCCAGTGCCCCCTATGGATTCAAAGAAAAGGATTTACCTGGTAAGTACCAAAATCCTATTTTCTTTTTCATCCACTAGGGGTCACTGGAGTACTCTTGGGACGTACCAAAGTTTCCCTTGTGGGCGGGAGAGATGTTTGGCACCTGTAACACTATGCGGCCAAAGCTAGATGCTGATGCCGCAAACGTATCAAACTTGTAACAGCGCACAAACGTGTGCACTGATGACCATGTAGCCGCACGGCAAAGCTGCGTCGTAGAAGCTCCACGACCAGATGCCCATGAAGCTCCCACAGAACATGTGGAATGAGCTGTTACTGATGTAGTCGGCTGTAACCTAGCATGAAGGTAAGCCTGACGTATGGTCAGTTTTATCCATCTGGATAAGGTCTGCTTAGAAGCTGGCCAACCTATCTTGGCAGCATCATAGAGAACAAACAACGTATCCGTTTTACGAACTGTAGACGTTCGGGATACATAAACGCGTAATGCGCGTACCACATCCAGAGTTCCAGAATGTCTGGTTAACACAGGAACTACTATTGGTTGATTGATGTGAAAAGATGACACTACCTTTGGTAAGAAAGCGGGATTCGTCCGAAATTCCGCTCTGTCATCATGAAACACCAAATACGGTGGCTTGCCTGACAAGGCACCCAAATCTGAAACATGCCTTGCCGAAGCTAAGGCTAGGAGAAAAATTAGTTTCCAAGTAATATCCACTTTCAAAATGTGAAGACTGTAAGAAATCTAAAACCAGATTCAAGTCCCATGGCGCTGTAGGTGGAATGAATGGAGGCTGTACTCTGAGGACACCTTGCAGAAAAGTGTGTACAGACGGCAATAGAGCCAATCGGCTTTGAAAATAAATTGACAACGCAGATACCTGCACCCTTAGTGTAGATAAACGCAGTCCTCCATCTAACCCCGTCTGTAGAAACAACAAAAGACGGGATAACTTGAAAGATGATGTCGGAAACTTCCGAGCTTCACACCCACCTATATAGGCACGCCAAATTCTGTAATAATGAGCTGCCGTAACTGGCTTCCGATTCTGGAATGGCCTCTCTCCTTAAGAGTGCGTTCTCAATAGCCACCCCGTCAAACGCAGCCGCGCTAAATCGGGGTAAAGGAACGGACCCTGTTGTAACAAGTCCGGACGGAGTGGGAGCGGGCAAGGATCGTGTGCGAGTAGTCCGCGGAGACCCGAGAACCAAGCTTTCCGAGGCCAATGAGGCGCCACTAGTATGACTGTGACAGACTCTCTTTTGATCCGTTTTAGCACCAGAGGGAGCAGCGGAAACAGTGGAAACAGATACACTACGCTGTACGGCCAAGCGATTGTGAGAGCATCCACCGCGGCTGCCTTTGGATCTCTCGTTCTGGACACCTACTGGTGCGTTTGGTGCTTGTGGCGAGACGCCATCAGGTCAACTTGAGGGTAACCCCACCTCTGGACCAACATGTGAAACATTTCTGGATTTAATGCCCATTCTCCTGGATGAAAATCCCGACGGCTGAGATAATCCGCCTCCCAGTTGTCCACTCCCGGAATGAACACTGCCGACAATATCACCTGGTGGTATTCTGCCCAATTGAGGATTCGAGCTACATTCCGCATTGCCATGCGGCTTCTCGTTCCTCATTGCTTGTTGATGTATGCGACTGCCGTCGCGTTGTCTGACTGCACCTGGACAGTCTGAGACCGAAGCAATTGTACTGCTTGTCGTAGCGCATTGTAAATTGCGCGGAGTTCCAGGACATTTATGGACAGCAATCTTCGTGATCCGCCCAGAGACCCTGGAGCTGACAATTTTGAACTACAGCTCCCCAACCTCTGAGACTCGCGTCTGTCGTTAGAATTATCCAATTCCAGCCGCCGCCTGCGGTTAAATTGTGTACCTTGCGCCACCAGAGTAGAGACACCCTTGCCCTTGGCGACAACCTCACCCTGTGGTGAATCTGCAGATGCGAGCCCGACCACTGTGCGAGCACATCCAGTTGAAATGGACGTGAGTGAAATCTTCCGAACTGAAGCGCTTCGAAAGCCGCCAACATTGTTCCTAAGAGGCGAATACACAAAATGTACCGAGACTGTGCGTGGCTTGAGCACTAATTGTACCAGATGTCGAATAATCTGTACTTTCTGTTGTGGTAGGTAAATTCTTTGATTTACCGTATCGAGACTCATACCTAGGAATTGAAGTCGTTGAGACGGAATTAGATGTGATTTCTTGAAGTTGACAATCCAACCGTGGTGAACCAGTACATTGTACGTCAGCAGCGCATGTTGGAGGAGCATCTGTTGAGACGGAGCTTTTATGAGCAGATCGTCTAAGTACGGAACAATTGTCACTCCCAGGGATCTGAGATGAGCTATCACCACAGACATCACTTTGGTGAATACCCGAGGCGCTGACGAGAGGCCAAACGTAGAGCCTGAAACTGGTAATGGTTGTGGCGTATTGCAAAACGCAAGAACCTCTGATGAGGTGACCAAATCGGAATGTGTAAGTACGCATCCTTGAGATCTAGCGCAATCATGCATTCTTGTGGCTTTAAATCTGCAATTACTGACCGCAGAGATTCCATCTTTAATCTGTAGTAAGCGACTTACTGATTGAGACCCTTTAAGTTCAATATTGGCCTGACGGAGCCATCCGGCTTCGGTACCACAAACAGACTGGAATAATAACCCTGACCTTGTTGTTGTACAAGGCCTGGAATTAAAACTGCTGAATCCAGCAGAGACTGAATGGCAATTTGCCAAACCGCCTTCTTGTCGTCCGACAGAGGCAGTCCTGTCTTGAAAAAGCGCAGTGGCGGGAGACGGCTTTGTTTTAACACTAAATTGCAGATCCATCCATCAGTGGATGTCTGGAACCCCGGCAAATGTAACGTCTGAAGGCGTGCTCCCACAATTGGAAATCCGAGATAGCCTGGGAGCCCGTTAAGCCACTGGCTTGTTGGTGACCTTAGCGCCCTGACGTTACTAGGCGTGGCTGTTTCTCTACCACAGCCTTGAAAGGACTGAAGTCTAAAGGATTTGAACGCCGGGCCAGAGTATTTCCGTCTCGGTACCGGAGGAGGCAATGGCAGGAAACTAGACTCCCCCCCCCCCCCCATTCATTTGTCCAATTTAGGACCACACAACTTCTGGACACCGTATTCTTTTGACCTCTGACTCCGCTTGGCAAGAACGCAGCCAGAGTGCTTGTCGTGCTGTAACTAGCGACGATGAAAAGCGAGAAGTGAGCTGACAGCCGGCAGCAGAAGCTGTACATAGATACTCATCAGCTTCTCAGATTTGATTAGCGATAAGTATAACGTGTTCTGTTATCCATACAATTAGCGCCTTAGTGACCCAAATGCCCTTCTATCTTACGTCTGAAGGGTCTTTATAAGGTTTGACACAGACGAATCCACCAATGGCGGATTCTCCAATGTAGATGTCACTGACTGTGGAAACGGGTAACTAGACTTAAATCTGTGAGGTATAGAACCGGTTATTCGGTTCTTTCGTGTTTCTACCAACATCTTATTAAGATATTCCTAAATAAGAACCCCATTGGAGATATCTGTCGTTTAGTAAATACGACTTTATTATATGTCAGAGGCTCCTTAGTCTCTGTAAACTTCAGAGACTGACGCACTGGCCTGATGAGATTATCAATGTCTGGGCTGTCAAAAGCTGCACTGACTGCTGGTCTAATTTGCCCTCCTCACCCTTATTTAGCGCAGTGAGGTCTGGCATAAAATCGTCAGACTGCAACATAGCAGAAACGGGTAAATTATAAGACAAATTAAATGTATCCCTTGTACCCAAAGTGAACTTGGACCTTTGCAAAGGCTGAGACTCCTCCGTTAGTTCTGGCGGTCTCACCCGAGACTCCGATCTTGCCGCTCGTGTCGAGTGGCGGCCAATTCGGATTTCAACCCAGCCATTACATTTGCTTAACATAGGATCCGGGAATGAAACCGGCTTCCGGAGTGGAAACCTACAAAACATACTGTACATGTGGTAGATTCATGTACAGACATTGCAGTAAAACTTTTTTAGTGTTTGCTGGTGCCTTACTCATTATGCAGACAGACAACACAATAGACAAGGACAGACACTTGCACGACTCAGTAAAATTGTTACTTAAGGTGTGTAATATATATATATATATATATATATATATATATATATATATATATATATATATATATATATATATATATATATAGCCGAAGTGCAGTTCACATGGCCAGCCTATATGAAACCTGAACCAAAATTCCCACTAACACCCCTGCGCCTCCGGTGGAGTAGAGATGTAGGACAGGAATGTTCTGGAATCACAAACTGGAAGAAACAGGAAGCATGGTTAAAATGGCCCCCATGCCATGCTTACAGTTATAATCACAGGTCAGGTTACAATACATCCTGTATAACCAGTACCTGACTGCAGTGTAATATAGGCTTAGTAGTCTATTAATATAATGGATCTATGCATATGAAATCTGGCAGCCTGTCATGCAGCCTATTCTTCCCATATAAGTTTTTCTCCCTTGCAGCAGCGCTGCCTGTGAGCAGACTTGTCCCCCCCCCCCACCCCTCCCCCTGTGCTCCGTGTAGCGCTGTGTCTCAGCGGGAAGCGATTGCCGGGAAGCTGACCTTGGTGTCATTACAGGGAGGCGGGGGACGCTTATGAAGAGAGCGGCCGTGCGAACTGAGTTCGGCTGGCTGGAGTGGCGCGTAGCGGCTTCCGGCGGCGCTAGTGTGAGCGCTGAGCTGCGGCGGTTCGCCCCCTCTTAGCGCTGGTACTTTGATGTACGTCGGACGGAGCGGCTGGGGCGGGTGGGCAGTATTAGCGGCGGGTGCGGGCGGCGGTTATAACACGGACCCCACACAGCGGGGCGGCAGCGTGCGCTGACCGCCCCGTCCCCCCCAGCATACCTTGTCTCCTTGTAGGGAGGGCTGCGACGGGGCTTCTTTCTGTAAACTCCGTCCAGCTCTTGCAGCAGGCAGTGAGCTGCGTGTGGCTGTGAGGGTGCTCTTTGTGAGGACCGACACGCCATGCGCTGCCTCTGTGCAGCGGCACTATCCCGGACCCATGTTTTTAGTAGAAACTGGGAAGGGATGTGTTTAAGTTGTAATAAAAAAGTAAAAATGAAAAATTAAAATCAAAATCAAAAAATATTCAAAGAAAAATGTGGGTCCCCACACAAGCCTTGTTAGTGCAGTGAGCACAGAAATAACACTGAGGTACTCTGGGATATGGAGGGGTGGAGAGTTCTAAATTTAAATATTCAGTGCCCTGTTTCCTGCAGAAGCCGTCCATATCCCAAGAGTACTCCAGTGACCCCTAGTGGATGAAAAAGAAATGATATGCGGCATGCCTATATTCTGTGTGCGACTGTGACTGTACCTATGTATGAAATGCTAGGTTAGTGATTTCCTGGAAATCACAGTAATATAGCATTTCGCATACGGACACAGCCACAGACGCACACAGAATATAGGCATGGCTCATATACTATTGAGCATAAGTTGCTTGTGGGTCCTAGTCACATAGCGACGCAAATAAGATGTTAGCAGAGCTGCCAGCTGACTCATGCCAGGCATGTCCTAATGCATGGCATATTGAGGCAAGATGTATAAAGACAAATATGTATGTAATGGCTGCTTCCCTGCATTCAAAAAGAGGTGAAGGTAAACCACAACTTTAATATTGTGCTGATCGGACTAGAGGAGGACGGATCCTACTCAACGCTACAGTACCGCCTCCAAGTGCACAGTGGAGCTGGACTGTCAATGGACACTGCACTCAGGGACCCAGACACAGACCTGTATCAGCCTGAGCGGGTCCCTCCGGAGGCTCTTTTGATGCAGACAGTCTTTGGTAGTACATAGCCTGCCTTTGGCCGGCAACAGGAGCAGAAACAGCCCCTGGAACAAACACCCGGCTCCAACAGGCACTTACAGTAAACTAAACAGGTCAGGTGGGGTAGAGAAGAAGGAGCCATGTTCAAATCACCTAAGATGATTAAAGTGCCCACACATCACCATCTATACCTTGTGTACTCCAGTGGATTAAGGAGAAAGGAGCTTAGGGGACATGCATAAAACCCTTGGCATTTACATACAGAAGACATTCTCCCATTGAATTCACTGTACCATGGCAGCATAGTACAACAAGATGATCAATTCATTTATTCAACATTCAGCTGTAGAATCACACATCCTAGCATGTCCTTCCACAGTTTTGTTATTAAAGCATGCTAAAACGGTGATAGGTCATGCTGGGATGTGTAGTTCTGCAACAGCTGGCAGGCCGCATGTTGAATACCCCTGGTCTACAACAAAGAAAGTACAGTTCCATATGCAATCAAATGGTAATGCTTGTCACATACAGTTCAAGGTATCTATATTCATTTGATGATGCAAGCCCTTAGGGCCAAGAACACATTTCAAATATTAGTCACACTTGCTTAGAAAAATACTTTTTAGTCTCTCAATACACAAACTATTAACTCTAACTTTAATTGTGTGTACTGTGTGGAGTCACACTCTTCCCTAACTATTTTGCTCTCTGCTTATGAGCATTAGCTTGCTCCATAGATAGAACGCTGGGCACAAGGAGATGCCCTTCTGAGATGTAATCAAGTCTACTGACACATTTCTTCATAAATACCCATAAAGATCCCCTTGCCATTAAGAGTGAAGTAATACGCAATGCTTGTGAGGTGCAGAAAATACATTCTGAAAAAAAATATATGAAGCATAAAATGATGCAATCAGAGTGAAAGTGGGTTTTAAAAGTATGTTAAGTAGATCGTAAAATTAAATAAAGCATTAAGTTAATTTTAACTGCAAGCTAGTGATTTTGTGTCATTTCTTCTGCTAGAAAGCAGCGTTATTCATTAATAAAGATTTAAAAAATGTAGACATTTATATAACAGAAATACGTGGTCAACGGAAAATATTTATAGCTGTAAGCCCACAGCAATAATATATAAGTGTAGGGGTTTACTAATGGTATTGAACTTACTAAGATCTTCTGCTAGTTGGACCCTCTTTCCTATTAGCAAGTTAACTTTTTTATCGCTGTCTTCAGCAAAGTCTTCCAGCACCTCCTTCACATTCTTCTCTAACCGCCTTACTGCATTAAAGAGAAAAGTGGAGAAACAGTTTAGCAGTAATAAACATTTATGTCAACTCCACTTAAATGGAAGTTACAGTAGTCTGTGCAAATTTCAAATAATACAGGTCTAATAGTTTTCTTCCATATAAATATGAAGCCGTCAAACACACAGGATGTTTCACAAGTAGTTATACAACAAATGTTTTGAACAGCTTATAAATATACCCAAAAAGTGGCCATCAATAAACCATGACTCCTACAACAACTGCTTCTGCCTATTCTCAGACTGTATAAGGTACAGTACATAAGACCCAAGCAAATAAATCAGCGCACAAATGTTAAGGGAATAAACAGTGGTTAAAAAAAAAAAAAAAGAGAACACTATTAGAGAAAAGTAAGAAAATGTGGAACACTACAGTACAGCTAACTTCAGATAAACTAATTATCAAGTAACACAATCAAATACTTCCACAGCTATAATACATTACTGAACTGAGTGAATTATTATCCTCTAAGGCCTGGTTCAAACAAAAGTTTTTATAGGCATTAAAAAATGCTAATTGGGAATGTCTATGACAAATACTGTACTCTTGCCTGTCTAAATTTAAACATACGAGAATACAGAGATAATACAAAGATATTGATATAACCCATTAATTGGATATTCCCAAAGACTTTTAATAAAACAGACAACAAATTATCAGGCAACTGTAATAGACCACAAAATAATAAAAAAATGACACTTGGGCTTTGTTAGCTCTAAGTAAAGAGGGCTGCTCTTCTGAGTTTAGATATAGAAGAAGAAATTTCTTTTCGGTTTTAAAAAGTTAAAGCGTTATTGCTTAGGAAGCGTTTCTAATGGATTTTTTAGTTACATAGTTTTTTATCCATTTCAATAGAAATCTTAGGCAATATCTGTGCATTTTTTTGAAGTTTACATGTGTTTAAGCATGGATAGGTAAAATAGGTTGCCATAGTTATTAATATTCAGCATTTTATAGGAAGTACAAAAGCAGTTTGTATGTGCCAAATGCCTATATAAATCTTTGTTTGAAAAGGGCTTAACAGTATAAAATGCAAAATGATTTCAACTGATAAGCAGACATTCCATTATAATTGTACATCCTCAGTACAAGATATGGAATACTCTTCCGACACAGATGATGATGATGATGATTTCTCAGACGTTGCTTAGTACCGTGGTCACAGGCCTTTTCATGCACCCCTGTGTAATCTCAATTGTTCTAAACCTGTGTCAACTGCTCCTTAAGGCCAGTACTCACTGGCCGATGTCAGAGAGATGTGTGCTGAGCGAACCGCTCAGCACACATCTCTCCCGGCGCTCAGCACAGCGCGATCTGTGCTGAGCGTGCGGGGGGAGAGGGGGGGGCGCTCACTTCACCCAGCGGGTGAAGTGAGCGACCCGCTAGATTGGCCTGCATGCAGGCCAATCTAGCAGCAGCGATAGCGATGCGCGGGGCTGCGCATCGCTATCGCTGAGGGGGCTACACACGGAGCGATCGTGCTTAAAATCTAAGCAATCTAGTCAGATTGCTTAGATTTTAAGCAGCGATCGCTCCATGAGTACCCCCCTTTAGTAATTTATCAGCCAGTGTCAGGTGACTAGTATGCCTTTAAAAGCCATAATATTTGTGGCAGGCATACAATAAACCTAGTGGGCATATTTGCAGTTATATTATGTGTGATACAGTTGCCAGGTTTTAATTTTTAAGGCTTTGTGATAGTGTAGGACCAGCATGAAGATGGGGTACCTTGGCGAGCGGTTTGCAGGCTTCCGTGCATTGGCCAATTCATTTATTTATTGATGTTGTGAGGACAAGTGAGCTTGCTATGGTGAGTGCTGAATTTTCTATTTGTATGTATTTGGGTAGGTGGCCATGGGCTGCATGCACCCCACCCTATGAGTGGTGAGTGCAGACACTGCACCCCGCTTCTGGGGTGGCGAGTGCTGTGGTTTTCTATATTTGTTTGTAAATATATATATATATATATATATATATATATTCTTGATATGTGGCATAGGTAATCAATACATCATATTGATGGTTCTTTTGTGTTTCAAGTCATACCTTCTGAGTTCGTAAGCTGCTGCCTTAAGGTGTTTGCTGTGATCCCCAACATCCTCTGTATTCTCCAGAACAGGACTACATCATTGCACTCCAACTAAAATAACAACATAAATCAACATACAAATACAATTAAATATTTCCAGATCACAAAAAAAACAAAAAAAATAAGAATTTACTCACCGGTAATTCTATTTCTCGTAGTCCGTAGTGGATGCTGGGTACTCCGTAAGGACCATGGGGTATAGACGGGCTCCGCAGGAGACTGGGCACTCTTAAAAGAAAGATTAGGTACTATATCTGGTGTGCACTGGCTCCTCCCTCTATGCCCTCCTCCAGTCCTCAGTTAGAGAAACTGTGCCCGGAAGAGCTGACATTACTAGGAAAGGATTTGGAATCCAGGGTAAGACTCATACCAGCCACACCAATCACACCATACAACTCGTGATAACTATACCCAGTTAACAGTATGAACAATAACTGAGCCTCTCTCAACAGATGGCTCATACAATAACCCTTTAGTTAAGCAATAACTACATACATGTATTGCAGAGAGTCCGCACTTGGGACGGGCTCCCAGCATCCACTACGGACTACGAGAAATAGAATTACCGGTGAGTAAATTCTTATTTTCCCTGACGTCCTAGTGGATGCTGGGTACTCCGTAAGGACCATGGGGATTATACCAAAGCTCCCAAACGGGCGGGAGTGCGCGGATGACTCTGCAGCACCGAATAAGCAAACTCAAGGTCCTCCTCAGCCAGGGTATCAAACTTGTAGAATTTTGCAAAAGTGTTTGAACCCGACCAAGTAGCAGCTCGGCAAAGTTGTAAAGCCGAGACCCCTCGGGCAGCCGCCCAAGAAGAGCCCACATTCCTCGTGGAATGGGCTTTTACTGATTTAGGATGCGGCAGTCCAGCCGCAGAATGTGCAAGCTAAATCGTGCTACAGATCCAGCGAGCAATAGTCTGCTTTTAAGCAGGAGCACCCAGCTTGTTGGGTGCATGCAGGATAAATAGCGAGTCAGTTTTTCTGACTCTAGCCGTCCTGGAAACATAAAGTTTCAGGGCCCGGACTACGTCCAGCAACTTGGAATCCTCCAAGTCCCTAGTAGCCGCAGGCACCACAATAGGTTGGTTCAAATGAAACGCTGATACCACCTTAGGGAGAAATTGGGGACGAGTCCTCCATTCTGCCCTTTCCATATGGAAGATCAGATATGGGCTTTTACATGACATAGCCGCCAATTCTGACACACGCCTAGTCCAAGTTAAGGCCAAAAGCATGACCACTTTCCACGTGAGATATTTTAGCTCCACGGTCTTAAGTGGCTCAAACCAGTGGGATTTTAGGAATCCAACACACGTTAAGATCCCAAGGTGCCACTGGAGGCACAAAAGGGGCTGAATATGCAGCACCCCTGTAACAACGTCCGAACTTCAGGCAGTGAAGCCAGTTCTTTTTGAGAGAAAAAGGGATAGGGCCGAAATCTTGGCCTTTATGGATCCTAATTTTAGGCCCATAGTCACTCCTGACTGTAGGAAGTGCAGGAATCGACCCCCCTGGAATTCCTCTGTAGGGCCTTCCCGGCCACACACCAAGCAACCTATTTTCGCCATATACAATGAAAAAGTCTTGCTGTCACGTCTTTCCTAGCCTTTATCAGCGTAGGAATAACTGCATCCGGAATGCCCTTTTCCGCTAGGATCCGGCGTTCAACCGCCATGCCGTCCAACGCAGCCGCGGTAAGTCTTGGATCAGACAGGGTCCCTGTTGCAACATGTCCTGACTGAGAGGCAGAGGCCATGGGTCCTCTGAGAGCATTTCTTGCAGTTCCGGGTACCGAGTCCTGCTTGGCCAATCCGGAGCAAAGAATATTGTTTACACTCCTCCGTTTATTACAATTCTCAGCCCTTGGGTCTGAGAGGAAGAGGAGGGAATATATAGACCGACTGGAACACCCATGGTGTTACTAGTGCGACCACAGCTATCGCCTGAGAGTCCCTTGACCCAGCGTAAAACCTTTTTTATCTTTTTATTGAGGTGGGACGCCATGTAGTCCACCTGAGGCAGTTTCCATCAATTTGCAAAACTGCGTGAAGACTTCCTGATGAAGTCACCACTTTCCCGGGTGGAGGTCGTGTCCACTCCCGGAATGAACACTGCTGACAGTGCGCTTACTTGATTCTCCGCCCAGCGAAGAATTCTGGTGGCTTCTACCCTCGCCACCCTGCTCCTTGTGCCGCCCTGGCGGTTTACATGAGCCCCTGCGGTCTGACTGGATCAGAACCGGTTGGTCGCGAAGCAGGAACTCCGCTTGACTTAGGGCGTTGTATATGAACCCACTTGTAGCTGAACTTACGAAGGCATGTCCCCACCGGGCCTAGCTCCGCCTGTGGAGCCCCAGCGACATGCGGTGGATTTTTGTAGAGGCAAGGGAGGACTTCTGTTCCTGGGGACTAGCTGTGTTGTACAGCTTCTTTCCTCTGCCCCCGGCTCTGACAAGAAAGGACGCACCTCAGACTTTCTTGTTTCTTTATTCGAAAAGCTGCATTTAATAATGTCGTGCTTTCCTAGGCTGTGCAGGAATATAAGGCAAAATATCAGAATTACCAGCTATAGCTGTGGAGACCAGGCCCGAGAACCTTTCTCCACACAATCCTCAGCCTTCCATATGCCTCTTAAGTCGGCATCATCTGTCCAATGTATATTCTACAGGACACGTCAAGCAGAAATCGACATAGCTTTTGTCTCTAGGACCCAGTATACTCATGTCCCTTTGGGCATGCTTTATAATTATATATCTATCACTTAAGACAGCATCTTAAAATATTTATATGCATACTAGGGTCTCAATCTCTGCTGATAAGGTACCTGTCCACGCTGCCACAGCGCTATAAACCCATGCCGACACAATCGCCGGTCTGGGTAGTATACTAGAATGTGCACACTATCTGCAGGATCCCTGAGAATAGCTAGTGCAAACAGGACACCCAAGGGGAAGATTCTCAACACATCCTGGCCCTAGTGGGGAAAGGATACAGCCTGAGAATTCTCTTGTGGGAAGCTGCCATCTCTTGTCTGGAGATTCCTACTCTTTTTCCTCATGAGAGGAGGGAAATTTACCTCAGCATTCTTCCCCTTAACATGTGTACTCTCGTGTCAGGGACAGATGAGTCATCAGTGATATGCAAATCATCTTTTATTCCAATAATCATATATTGAATATCTTTTAGCCCTCTTGGCTGTAACTTTGCATTATCGTAGTCTACAGTGGAGTTAAACTCCGTGTCGATACTTTGTTATTTTGGATAGTGAGCATAGAGAGACTCTGAAGGACTCTGTGACATAGGGACAGACCAGGCTAGATTTCCTTCTGTTCCCTAACCTTTTGTGCAATAATTTTACCTCAGCACTTACACATATCCAAACAGGTGTCGGCGTTGTTGACGGAGACACCCTCCCACACAATTATCCGCTCTATCACCTCCTTAGAGGAGCCTTTTACCTCAGACATGTCGACACACGCGTACCGACACACCACACACACAGGGGATGCTCTATTTGAAGACAGTTCCCCCACCAGGCCCTTTGGAGAGACAGAGAGAGAGTATGCCAGCACACACCACAGCGCTATATAATACAGGGATGTACACTATACTGAGTGATTTTTCCCCTATAGCAGCTTATATACACAGTTTTGCGCCTAAATTTATGTGCCCCCCCTCTCTTTTTTACCCTTTGTGTACCAGGATACTGCAGGGGAGAGCCTGGGGAGCTTCCTTCCAGCTGAGCTGTGAAGAGAAAATGGCGCCGGTGTGCTGAGGAAGAAGGCCCGGCCCCCTCAGCGGCGGGCTTCTGTCCTTTTATGTACTTTAATGGCGGGGGTTAATGCACATATACAGTTTATCAGACTGTATTATGTGCTTTTCGCCAAGTAAGGTAATCTAATTGCTGCCCAGGGCGCCCCCCCCCAGCGCCCTGCACCCATCAGTGACCGGAGTGTGTGGTGTGCTAAGGGAGCAATGGCGCACAGCTGCAGTGCTGTGCGCTACCTTAATGAAGACCGGAGTCTTCAGCCGCCGATTTTCAACTTCTCTTCGTTCTTCTGGCTCTGCAAGGGGGATGGCGGCATGGCTCCGGGACCGGACGACCGAGGACTGGGCCTGTGTTCGATCCCTCTGGAGCTAATGGTGTCCAGTAGCCTTAGAAGCCCAAGCTAGCTGCAAGCAGGTAGGTTCGCTTCTCTCCCCTCAGTCCCACGTAGCAGTGAGTCTGTTGCCAGCAGATCTCACTGAAAATAAAAAACCTAACAAATACTTTCTTTTCTAGGAAGCTCAGGAGAGCTCCTAGGGTGCATCCAGCTCTGGCCGGGCACAGATACTAACTGAGGTCTGGAGGAGGGGCATAGAGGGAGGAGTCAGTGCACACCAGATATAGTACCTAATCTTTCTTTTAAGAGTGCCCAGTCTCCTGCGGAGCCCGTCTATACCCCATGGTCCTTACGGAGTACCCAGCATCCACTAGGACGTCAGAGAAATGTTCTTAACAAAAAAAAAAAGATGGGCTATAACATTATTCATTTTCTCAATTGTATTCTGTGTATGAACAGAAATCAGTTAAGTCTATGTAACTTATGTACATTTCCATCTGCACATAACGTGATCTGGAGCCACCTAAACACCAGGGAGTGGCAGGTTAAGTATTTTCCCAAGGACTAGCCTAGTCTTGTTTCAGTCTCCATCAACTGTGTGGCATGTTTAAGGTTTCTATTACAGGATCAGCCAGAGGTAATCACAAGTTCTTAAAATAAAAACTTGGAGAGAAGAAAATATATTGCCGTCACACACTCCTCTTAACGGATGACAGCACAAAGTAGTTCCAAAGATTGTAATTTGTACATGATAAAGTGCACATCAGCAAGAACACTTGTTGTCTTATGACTATATCTAAAATAAAGTACATGTTTTACAAGATAGTGCTGCGTTTCTAATGGACCAGCAACACAGTCTGTCACTTCTGACGTCCATTTACACATCAAGCACACCATACTGTGGAGCTGATCCTGGGCAAAAATTGAAGGGCAGCAAAGAAAAGACCAAGAAAGGAGGTATTTACTTCCAAGATGCCATCTAGTATATGCAACATTGGAGTTTATTACATCAGAGGGCATATATTTTAATGGCCTTAACCTATAAACTAGTAGGGGTCATGCTATAAGTATTGTAGAAAATCTATTTGAAAACTTATTTTACCAAAGTATAAATGGTTTATCATTTTATAACACTGGCATTTCACATAGCTTGTATAGTCATCTCAACCAGAGCAGACTTACAGTACAACTAACTTTCTACACACAGGAGTAAGGCTAGTGACACATCGCGATGAGGCATATGTTTATTGATACAAGTACAGAAAAGAACACAATGTTTTGGGCGCAATTCGCCTTTTTCAGATGTGGCGTAAGCACCTGAAAAAGGGGCAACATTAATGAAAAGTTATGTTCCATTCTATGCTTGTTTTGGAGATGTAGCAATAACTAAGATCAGGGTGCTGTTGAAAACTTTTTGAACAATAAAGGAATTAAGAGGCAGTACATTATTATTGTAAAGCTAATTTAGCTTATTTACTAGAGCCACACAAATACAGAGACCATCTGCAGGCTGTTTATAGAAGAAAGGCTTGATGCATAACCCCTATATATGCACATTGAAAGAACCCATTTAATGGGCTCAATATTCACCCAAAACAAAGCCTATTAATTGACAAGCAACTAGTGGCATCATTGAGACACAGGCTTGTAGCTAATTAACAGTCTGAACACTGGTTCATATAACAAAATGGCTTCCCCCATTGTGTGCAGGTGTCAGGTAGACTTTAAAACCTTAACAATGTTTTTTATTGGAACTGGTTATCGTGCACTCTCTCAGTAAAATCACACTTTAGATGACAAATATCTTACCTCTGAGTCTACAAAATGTCTCTGATAGTAGTAGAATCCTCTTCTACAAAGATTACAGTGACCGAGAGCAGATTTCAAGAAATGCCTTCTGTAAACTTGGTGCCATGTGTCTTTGATCTGGGCAGGTACACAAGTACAGTAGGATAGTTTATGCAAGGTCATTCATGAGCTGTTAAACACAGTGATTTGTCAGCAGAAACTTTTACATTTATTTTAACACTAAACCCAGCTCTCATTTCAGAAGTAGCCACGGAGACTGGCAACCTAGTAACAAGTCTGTGGGTGTTTAACATTAATTTTATCTGCTCACAGTTTTTGAATAGAGTTTACAAGCACTTTTAACAGTTGGAATTAGTTTCAGCAGTACAATACGGTTTATTTTGCAATGGTGATGTGTACATTCTATCTTGTAAAGTGCCAAAGTCATTTTTAAGTAACAAATTAATTCTACCCATCTCCATCTGATACTCACCAAAACTGGGTCCACCTCTACACCACGGGTTTCTAGATTCTTTCTGACAGTGGTGACTTCATCACTGGCCAGATATGCTGGGTGGTCCTCGTTAACGTTCAGCATCTTTTCAAGCTCATTTTTGGTTTCATTCCGTATGGTCTTTAGTGGGGAGACAGATGTTTCAGATAAAGGTCAACAGTTAACACATAGTTTAGACTTTCCTGTCACCTGAACTTACCTGCTCTGGAGCACGAAAAGTCCAAGAAAACCATCTCTCTTTCCAATCTGGACCTACCATATCACGTATGACTGATTCAGCTGTAAATATAAATCTAGCATTAGGGAGATAAACTAAAAAAAAAGGCTTTTAAATCAACTGCAGCAGTCATGTAAACAGTTAGAGGTACGACAGTAAAGAATGAATAGGGACAGATGTGGCAGAAAGTTGGATTTTAATTACCTAACAGTAAATTTTCTCGTAGTCCATATGGGATATTGGGGAGACTTAGTACAATGGGGTATAGATGGGGTCCAAAGGAGCCGGTGCACTTTAAATTTCTTCAACTGGATGTGCTGGCTCCTCCCCTCTATGCCCCCCCTCCCACAGGCAGTTATAGGTAAAACAGTGCCCGAAGGAGAAAGGACATACTTGAGAGAAGGATACACCAGCACACCACTAACATAAAACGACCAGCAACAGCTGAATAGGTAACCATATAAATGAGAACCTGCAGAAAAGTCAACGCACTGAGGTGGGGGCTCAATATCGCTTATGGACTACGAGAAAAGGATTTACCGGTAGGTAATTAAAATCCTATTTTTTTTCTAGGATCCATAAGGGATATTGGAGAGACTTAGGGGGTAATTCAGAGTTGATCGCAGCAGCAAAGTTATTTTGTTTCTGTGCAGGGTAAATACTGGCTGCTCTATTTTTACACTTAGATTTCAGTTTAAACACACCCCACCCAAATCTCTCTCTCTGCACATGTTATATCTGCCCCCCTCCCTGCAGTGCACATGGTATTGCCCAACTGCTAACAAATTTGCTGCTGCCATCAACTCTGAAATAGGCCCACAGTACGATGGGAACGTCCCAAAGCTTTCAGAACGGGCGGGAATGTGCGGAGACTTCTGCAGCACTGCCTGCCAAAACTGGGTATCCTCTTTGGCCAGGGTATTGAAACTGTAGAACTTCACAAAGATGTTCTTCCCCGACCAGGTAGCAGCTCGGCATAGTTGCAAGGCCGAGACTCCATGGGCAGCCGCCCAGGAAGACCCCACTGACCTTGTAGAGTGGGCCTTCAGAGACTGTGGAACAAGCAAGGTTGCAGACACATAGGCCTGTTGGATAGTAAGCCTAAGCCAACGAGCAATGGACTGCTTCGAAGCAGGGCAACCCTTTTTCTGTGCATTATAGAGCACGAATAAGGAATCAGTCTTTCTGATCCGAGCCGTTCTCTTGACATAGATCTTCAAGGCTCGCACAGCATCCAATGCCTCCGGAGGAGCAGAAGTGCCAGAACTTGACAGAACCACAATAGGTTGATTTAAGTGGAACGCAGAGACGACTTTCGGCAGGTACTGCTGCCTGGTCCTGAGCTCCGCTCTGTCCTCATAAAAGACCAAGGCCCTCATTCCGAGTTGTTCGCTCGGTAAAAATCTTCGCATCGCAGCGATTTTCCGCTTAATGCGCAATGTCCGCACTGCGACTGCGCCAAGTAAATTTGCTATGCACTTAGTAATTTTACTCACGGCTTTTTCATCGGTCTGGCGATCGTAATGTGATTGACAGGAAATGGGTGTTACTGGGCGGAAACAGGCCGCTTTATGGGCGTGTGGGAAAAAACGCTACCGTTTCCGGAAAAAACGCAGGAGTGGCCGGAGAAACGGAGGAGTGTCTGGGGGAACGCTGGGTGTGTTTGTGACGTCAAACCAGGGACGACAAGCACTGAACTGATCGCAGATGCCGAGTAAGTCTGAAGCTACTCAGAAACTGCTACGAGGTGTGTAATCGCAATATTGCGATTACTTCGTTCGCAATTTTAAGATGCTAAGATTCACTCCCAGTAGGCGGCGGCTTAGCGTGAGCAACTCTGCTAAAATCGCCTTGCGAGCGAACAACTCGGAATGACCTCCCAAGTAAGGGCTTTTACACGATAATGCCCCCAATTCTGAGACATGCCTAGCAGAAGCCAGGGCCAATAACATCACTGTCTTCCACGTGAGGTACTTGTCTTCTACCGTCATCAAAGGTTCAAACCAGGAGGACTGTAGAAATTCCAACACTATATTCAAATCCCAGGGTGCCATGGGAGGCACAAAAGGAGGTTGAATGTGAAGCACCCCTTGCAAGAAGATCTGAACTTCTGGCAATACTGCAAACTGCTTCTGGAGGAAAATTGAGAGGGCAGAAATCTGGACCTTAATGGAACCCAGACATAAGCCCATATCCACACCAGCCTGCAGGAAACGTCCCAAGTGGAACTCCGCAGGCGGATATGTGCGTTCCTCGCACCAAGAGACATATCTCCTCCAGATATGATGATGATGATAGTGTTTTGACGTCACAGGTTTCCTGGCATGAACCATGGTAGCAATAACCTTTTTGGAAAGGCCCTTGTGAGCTAGGATGTTCTGCTCAACCTCCATGCCGTCAAACGAAGCCGCCATGAGTCCGGGTAGACGAACGGACCTTGTTGAAGAAGATCTCTTCTTAGTGGCAGTGGCCAAGGGTCTTCGACGGACATATCCAGGACATCCGCGTACCATGCCCTCCGAGGCCAATCTGGGGCAATCAGAATTGGCTGGACTCTGATTCCTGATTCGATCGAGCACCCTTGGGAGCAATGGAATCGGAGAAAACAGGTAGACCAGCTGGTAAGGCCAAGGCGACGTCATTGCATCTACTGCCAACGCCTGAAGGTCCCTGGTTCATGAGTAATACCAACAAACCTTCTTGCTGAGTCAAGAAGCCATCATGTTTATCTGTGGGCAGCCCCACCTTTCGATGATCTGCTGAAACACCTGATGGTGAAGCTCCCACTCTCCAGGGTGGAGATTGTGGCAACTCAGGAAGCCCGATTCCCAGTTGTCCACTCCCGGAATGAAGATTGCGGACATTGCTCTTGCATTTCTTTCAGCCCAGAGGAGTATTTTTGACACCTCTCGCATGCAGGCTCTGCTTTTTGTCCCTCCCTGTCGATTTATGTAAGCCACTGCTGTGGTGTTGTCCAACTGAACTTGGATCGCGTGATCCTTGAGTAGAGAAGAGGCCTGAAGCAGAGCATTGTAGATCGCCCGAAGTTCCATAATGTTGATCGGAAGGGGGGCTTCGTGGGCTGACCACCTGCCCTGGAACTGAGCCCCCTGGGTGACAGCTCCCCATCCTCTCAGATTCGCCTCCATCATGAGGAGGATCCAATCCCGAATCCCGAAACTTCAACCTTCCAGTAGGTTGGAGGACTGCAGCCACCACAGGAGGGAAATCCTGGCCTGAGGTGACAGCCGTATCAGCCGGTGCATCTGATGATGTGATCCGGACCACTTGTTCAGGAGATTCAATTGAAAAGTTCTGGCATGGAACATTCCACACTGGATCGCCTCGTATGAGGCTACCATCTTCCTTAACAATCTTATGCAAAGATGGATATTTGAGTAGGACCATCTCCTGAAGACCATGCGGACCATCTCCTGAAGTGTTCTCGCTTTGTCCTCTGGGAGGAACACTTTCTGGGCCAGAGTATCCAGCAACATTCCCAGGAACAGGAGCCTCTAAGTCGGCTCCAGGTGGGACTTCTGTAAATTTAGGATCCACCCATGGTGTGACAGAAGCTGGATAGTGCAGTCTATATGGAGCAATAAAAAGTTCCCTGGATCTTGCTTTTATCAGAAGATCATCCAGGTAAGGGACAACATTGACCCGCTAGACCCGGAGTTGGAACATCATCTCCGCCATCACCTTCGTGAACACCCTCTGAGCCATGGATATGCCGAAGGGTAGCGCCTGGAACTGGTAGTGATCGTTCAGCAGGGCAAACCTCAGGTAGGCCTGATGAGGTAGCCAAATTGGGATATGGAGATAAGCGTCTTTTATATCCAGGGAGACCATGAACTCCCGTTCTTCCAGACCCACAATCACCACTCGCAAGGATTCCATCTTGAACTGTCCGGTTTCGGTACCACAAACAGGTCGGAGTAGTAACCCTTTCCCTGTTGTTGCAGTGGCAGTGGAACAATGACTTGGGACTGGACCAATTTTAGGATGGCCTGTTGCAGCGTAACACACGTATCCTCCAAAACTGGTAAGCTTGATTTGAAAAAGCGTTTGGGAGGAACACTGTCAAACTTCAGCTTGTAGCCCTGAGAAATGATGTGCTTGACCCAGGTATCCTGGCAGGAACCTTCCCAGAGATGGCTGAAGTGACACAGTTGAGCCCTCACCTCGAGATCCCCTCGGGGTGGGTGGGCACCGTCATGCTGAGGCCTTAGTGGAAGCTGTGCCGGTGCTCTCCTGAGAACTGACGATCGCCGGTTTTCTTGTCTTACCTCTGGTGCCTCTAGCTGCGTTGGAGGCACCCCTGGCCCTAGATCTAAACCTGTTAGACCGAAAGGACCGAGTAGACGGCCCCGGGTAGAAACGCCTAGCCGGCGGGGCCCCAGATGGGAGAAATGTGGATTTCCCTGCAGTAACTTTAGAAATCCACGTATCCAATTCTACCCAGAAGAGCCATTCCCTCGAAAAGGGAAGAGACTCAACACTGCGCTTAGATTCTGCGTCCGCTATCCATTGACGCAACCACAAAGCCCTGTGCGCCGACACTGCCATAGCAGTGGTCCTAGCATTAATATTGCCTATCTCCTTGAGCGAGTCACACAGGTGCGTGCGGTGTCCTGAATTTGTTTCAGGAGAGTCACTGTAGTGACCAGGCGCATATCCCCCGAGATGCCCTCCTGATTCTGAGTAGCCCATGTATGAATGGCATGAGACATCCAGCAGGAAAAGAGTAAATCTCTTTACCATGAATGGTAAAAAAAACCAACAGGCGCTGTAACTGAGCTGGTTTCCTAAGCCGCTGTTGGAAACGGGATGATAGTTGTTCACCCCAAAAGCATATATATGGATAAACAAGAAATGCCAACTGCGCTCAAATATATTTATATATTAATTAAAATCAATATCAAAAATACACATGTACATAAACAACTAAATAATATGATCTAGCACTACTGGTGCCAAACACACAATATAAAAAACTGAGCCTTAATAAGCCACTCTCTGTCAGTGATTTTTCACTTGGGGCAGTCTTTATGCAAAAGTAGCCGATAAACAGCTGATTGTTGGAGGATGATGATAAGTCCTGCAACGCATGCGTTGACGTGCAAAAAACAGGTATCCAGATGAAGGAGGATATTTACCAAGTCCCTGGTGGTAATTCAGCCGGGTATCCCACCTGGCGGGGTTCTGGAGCAATCTCTCTATCCCACGCAACGAAGATGGTGGTTCTCCCTTTATTAATGTCCACACCGAAGGGACTGGAATCTCCGGATGGTAAACAGCGTCCTGTATATCACTTGCAGGAATCCTCAGAAGTGCCCAGGTCAGAGGTGTGGCCCCCCTCTGACCTGGGCACTTCTGAGGATTCCTGCAAGTGATATACAGGACACTGTTTACCATCCGGAGATTCCAGTCCCTTCGGTGTGGACATTAATAAAGGGAGAACCACCATCTTCGTTGCGTGGGATAGAGAGATTGCTCCAGAACCCCGCCAGGTGGGATACCCGGCTGAATTACCACCAGGGACTTGGTAAATATCCTCCTTCATCTGGATACCTGTTTTTTGCACGTCAACGCATGCGTTGCAGGACTTATCATCATCCTCCAACAATCAGCTGTTTATCGGCTACTTTTGCATAAAGACTGCCCCAAGTGAAAAATCACTGACAGAGAGTGGCTTATTAAGGCTCAGTTTTTTATATTGTGTGTTTGGCACCAGTAGTGCTAGATCATATTATTTAGTTGTTTATGTACATGTGTATTTTTGATATTGATTTTAATTAATATATAAATATATTTGAGCGCAGTTGGCATTTCTTGTTTATCCATATGAGACATCCAGCAACCTGCTATGGCTGGTCTTTGTTACATACTGTACCCGCTTCTGTGTAGATAGACTTCAGTGTAATCTCTATCTTTCTATCCCCAGGGTCCTTTATGGTGAAGGAGCCCGGAGCTGGTAGTACCGCCTATTTAGATAGGTGAGAGACTGATAAGTCCACAGCCGAGGGTTCTTCTCAGAATTTTCTGCCTTCAGGAGCAAATGGGAAAATGTGTAACAACCATTTTGACACTTGGTATGTTTTATCTGGATTTTTCCAGGCTAACTTAAATAGGTCATCTAACTCTGCAGAATCAGGGAAAGTGACATTGCGCTTGTTCTGTGTGGAGAAAAACAACTGCTGTGATGCAGCGTCCTCTAGAGGGAGTTTTAATACGTCCTGTATAGCCAAAATGAGGGGTTCAATACCCTGTGTAGAAGGGGAATCCCCAGTAATAAGTTCCAATTCCTCACCCCCTCCAGTATTTCTGCATCTGAATCAGAGAGTAAAGCAGGTAACCCACGTTTTTGTGATCCTGAATTAGAGAGGGAGCACTGCTCTGCCCTTGCAGCCAGGCCTGCAACAGCTTGCTGCAACTGTTGAGTTTTTTGAGCATTAGCAGTAAGCTGAGATGACATATCTGACATCATGTTTTCAATGGCACCTAGGCCAGGAAGGCTCGTGATCCTCACCCCCCAGTCCCCTCACTGAGCTGAGAGAACTGACTACATTGTTCACATGATAATGAACCTGACGCAGGAGGAGAGAATCTGGTGTGACATACACTGCATAATTGGTATTTTACCATGTTTACAGTAAACAACACTTGTAGACAGTACACACACACACACACACACACACACACACACAAGTACTAGAATAGCAAGCCTGCCATTACTGTATGTGAGAGGGAGACAGAGAGAAGGGACCAGCACACCAAGCTAAACAGCCCCAGTGAGGTTGTAAACTGATATACCACGGTGAAACACCAGTGTTTTGTCCTTTTCAGGACACAGATTAGTGTACAATAGTGGCTCTCCCCCTTTGCTACATCCCTGTACCAGTTTTCCTGCGTATCCCGAGTGTCTGGAGGAGCTGTGTGTGCCTGCTGCTGCTGTTGTAAGCAGAGAAAGGCGCCAAAATGCTGCTGGTCCCACTCTGAGGAAGCTCCGCCCCCTGTAAATGGCGCCGGAGTTTCAGCTATATTTATATTTGGCAAAGGTCTCCCCATGAGTAAAAAACATCACACAAGTGCTAGTTTTACCCACCGTTGCCAGTGTACACAAGGGACTATAGCGGGGCCCCTGGTTTGTACTCACCACTGATGTCACCTTCAGGCTATCATTAGGGGTGTGCGGCGTGCTGCGATTATGACCGCAAAGGCGCAGTGCCCTGCTGTACAACAACCTCTCAGGACGGTGGTCCTGCAGCGGGGAAGCGGCTCTGACACCTCGCAAGTCCGGTGACCTTAACTCCCACGGTGCAGGTATGCTGTTGCCCAAACAAAGATTGAAAGGAAATTGAAGAAAACTCTCTGGAGCTTGCAGTGTGTGCGTCCTCTCCTGACGGCACTTTTTTCTAAACTGCTTGTGGGAGGGGGCATAGAGGGGAGGAGCTAGCACACCCAGTTGATGGAAATTTAAAGTGTACCGGCTCCTTTGGACCCCGTCTATACCCCATCGTACCAAGTCTCCCCAATATCCCTTATGGATGCTAGAGAAACACAATAAGATAAATTAATCAATGGATCAGAGGGATCAATGTCAAAAATCATGAAAGCACACACCAAGCAAGCACAAATTTCATGAGAAAGGAGTCACTTTCACAAATCACAGTTGACCAATGGTAATAGTTGATATCTAGAAGGATCATTTGTAATATCAGACAGCATCCTTATAATTATACAAACGATTCCCTTTACCCAAACACAGCAAATCTAATGCGAACAGCTAATACTGAAGATGAGACTTTATTCAGTTCTATTGCTCAACAAGATATAACCTGGTGTCATGAGCACCATACCTGGGTTTCTGAGCGGTGGATGAAGATACACTGTAGTTTAAACAGATAATATAAGAATTAGATATATTGCAGAAGGTAAATGTTGTGTTTGGAATGAAGGAAGTAGGTTTTATACTTCCTCACTGCATATTTGATTTCTCTGCTTAGATATAATGATTTTCATATTTGGGCTGGTATCCAGGTTGCTGCAGTAATTTACTGCAACTAATAGATATGGCCAGGGCTATCCAATTAGTACCGATGCATGGCACTTATCAGGGATTATGCTTCAGATGCCTCAGGCACCCGATGCATAATCTGCTATAACGAACCGAGGGTTCCACAATAACTCGCTTATCCCATGTATTACGGCATAATCTCGGGTCCTTTTTAGGATGATAAAAATGGTCTATAACTGATAGCGCATTTTAATTGGATGAAAAAGGATCACACCTAATAGGATAGGCCTTGGTGTTTGTTTATATTGCTGCAGTGTATCTGAGGGTGAGGTGTTTATGAGACTACTTGTAAACCTATTACGTTTGTTTATTGGGAAGTTATGGATTTGGGAATATAAGAGCCAATTGAAACAGTTTTTACAGAACTGTGCAGGGTAATATTTTGGACCCAGCCAGCACATACTTTCTGCGCCTTACAGATCCTATGTTACTGTATTTGTCAAAGTTGGAAATGGTTAATATAGAATGAAAGATCAATAAAATCCGAGAAAAAATAGGGTTTTACTACAATAATAAATCTGGATTAAAATATACCTGGGTCTCACAAGGGTGCATCACGGAGCATCTTTAAGAATTTGTAGGTAATTTGTAGGTAATTTTAATACATCTCATAATAATATATCTCATAACGGATGATTTTTTTTTGGAAAGGTCTGCACAAGAGAAAAAAATATAAGCTTACTATCTTTTAAGCGACTCTGCAAGGTATCCTCCATGAAATGGATTGCGGCATCCCACTGCTGTTTGTCTGAGATGGAACGGTCCTCTAACGCATTGTGCTGGATGACTCTCTAAACAGAAAACAAAGTAAAAAGTGTTGTTTTGTACTTAAGTTAAATCAATTTGTAGGTTTCCATTTTGCAGGATACCGATACCTTGAAGTACAAGGGCTCCTGCCACAGTAGGCACTTAACTTGAATCTTAAACTGCTCCCATTCTATACCTCCCTGCCAAAAGGCAATCAGTTTATACTAACAAAGCAAGGTGGGGGGGCACTGTCCGTTCTGGCGGGCTTTCCTGGCTGGGGCAGAGCTTGCCAAGCATTACATATGAAAACGGATACAGTCACAAAATGTGCTAGTATTCCATTGCATATACAGTCTTACTGTATATACAAAAACACAAGTGAGGAACTCTTCCAAGTGTTCTATTTGTTGATTGACATTTAAATGAGCAGCCGGAAATTACATCTCTGTTAATTCAACAGGCAGAATGACAATTTGCTTAAAGCATTTTTGACTGGCTCCCAGTCAACATGGAAAGCCACTGGTGGTATAAAATACTTTAATCACACATCTTTACAGTACAGACAATACGTATTTGGAATTCCCTGCCTGAGAGAGTAGTAATGGCGGACTCAGTCATTACTTTTAAGAATGGGCTTGAGAAATTCCTAATGGATAAGGATATACAGGGTTATGGTGTTATTAAAAGTTTATGGATAAACGTTCGCCCCAGTTAAAAATAGGATTTTAATTACCTACCGGTAAATCCTTTTCTCGTAGTCCGTAGAGGATGCTGGGATCCACATTAGGACCATGGGGTATAGACGGGTTCACTAGGAGCCATTGGCACTTTAAGAGTTTGAGTGTGGGCTGGCTCCTCCCTCTATGCCCCTCCTACCAGACTCAGTCTAGAAACTGTGCCCGAGGAGACGGACATCTTCGAGAGAAGATTGTACACAGATAGTGGCGAGATTCATACCAGCTCACACATACAAGGCAAACCAAGCTAACTAGCTTGAAACTCAGCAACCAATGAAACATTACTTAACAAGGCAGTACTCAACTAAAAACAAACAAAGTTGTACTGAACCAGATAACCACTGCAGGAAAATGAAGCGGGCGCCCAGCATCCTCTACGGACTACGAAAAAAGGATTTACCGGTGGGTAATTATAATCCTATTTTCTCTTACGCCCTAGAGGATGCTGGGGTCCACATTAGTACCATGGGGATGTACCAAAGCTCCCAGAACGGGAGGGAGAGCGCGGAAGCTCCTGCAGAACTGATTGACCAAACTTTAGGTCCTCAGAGGCCAAAGTATCGAACTTATAGAACTCTGCAAACATGTTCAACCCAGACCAAGTAGCCGCTTGGCAGAGTTGTAAAGCCGAGACACCACGGGCAACCGCCCAGGAAGAACCCACCTTACGAGTAGAGTGGGCCTTAACAGACTTAGGACACGGCAATCCTGCCGTAGAATACGCATGCTGGATAGTGAACCTGATCCAGCAAGAGACGTCTGCTTAGAAGCAGGACACCCAATTTTCTTGGGATCATACAGGACAAATAGAGAGTCCGATTTTCTGTGACGAGCAGTTCTCTTCACATAGATTTTTAGAGCCCTTACAATATCCAAGGACTTTGATGAAATTGAGGAGTCAGTCGCAACTGGCACCACAATAGGTTGGTTGATATGAAATGCCGACACAACTTTCGGAAAGAACTGCTGACGTGTCCGGAGCTCAGCTCTATCTTCATGGAAGATCAAGTATGGGCTTTTACAGGACAAAGCTCCCAACTCCGACACACGACTAGCAGAACCTAAGGCCAACAAAGTGACAGCCTTCCATGTGAGAAACTTGACCTCAACCTCCTGTAGAGGCTCAAACCAGTCCGACTGGAGGAACTGCAACACCACGTTAAGTTCCCAGGGCGCCGTAGGCGGTACAAAGGGAGGTTGGACGTGCAGAACTTCCTTCAAAAAGATCTGAACCTCAGGGAGGGCAGCCAGTTGTTTCTGGAAGAAAATGGACAAGGCCGAAATCTGGACCTTCACGGATCCCAGCCTCAGGCCTATATCCACACCTGCTTGCAGGAAGAGGAGAAACCGTCCCAGCTAAAACTCCACCATAGGAAACTTCTTGGACTCACACCAAGATACATATTTTTTCCAAATACGATGGTAAAGTTTAGACGTTACTCCTTTCCTAGCCTGTATCGGGGTAGGAATAACCTTGTTTGGAATGCCATTCAGAGCTAATATCTGGCGTTCAACCTCCATGCCGTCAAACGTACCCGCGGTAAGTCTTGATAGGCGAACGGCCCCTGCTGCAGCAGGTCCTCCCGAAGAGGAAGAGGCCATGGCTCTTCTAGCAGCAGATCCGCGTACCAAGTCCTTCTTGGCCAGTGCGGAGCAATAAGGATCGCTTGAACTCTTGTTCTCCTTAAGAGCTTTAGAACTTTTGGAATGAGATGAAGTGGAGGAAACACGTACACCGACTGGAACACCCACGGAGTCACTAGGGCGTCCACCACCACGGCTTGTGTATCCCTCGACCTGGAACAATATCGCCGAAGCATCGTGTTGAGACGAGAGGCCATCATGTCTATTTGAGGTACACCCCAAAGATCTGTTACCTCCCTGAACACCTCCGGATGGAGACCCCACTCCCCTGGAGATCGTGTCTGCTGAGGAAGTCCGATTCCCAGTTGTCTACTCCCGGAATGAAGATTGCTGGCAGCGACAACGCGTGTTTTTCTGCGCAGAGGATGATTCTTGATACCTCTGACATTGCAGCTCTGCTCTTCGTTCCGCCTTGTCGGTTTATGTAAGCCACTATCGTTACATTGTCCGACTGCACTTAAATGGCCCGGTTTTTCAGAAGATGGGCCGCTTGGAGAAGATCGCTGTAGACAGCTCTTAGTTCCAGAATGTTTATCGGCAGGCCGGCTTCCAGACTTGACAACCTTCCTTGGAAGGTTTCCCCTTGAGTGACTGCGCCCCAGCCCAGGAGACTTGCATCCATGGTTAGAAGGATCCAGTCCTGAATCCCGAACCTGCTGCCCTCCAGAAGGTGAGGTAATTGAAGCCACCAGAGGAGTGAAATCCTGGCCTTTGGCGACAGACGTATCCTCTGGTGCATGTGTAAATGAGATCCCGACCACTTGTCTAGGAGATCCAGTTGGAAGGGCCGAGCATGAAACCTCCCATACTACAGAGACTCGTAAGAGGCCACCATCTTCCCCAGAAGGCGAATGCACTGATGAACAGAGACCCGGACTGGCTTCAGGAAATCCCGGACCATTGTTTCTATCACCAACGCTTTCTCCTCCGGAAGAAATACCCTCTGCACTTCCATGTCGAGGATCATTCCCAGAAAGGACAACCCCCTGGTCAGTTCCAAATGTGATTTCGGAAGATTCAGGATCCAACCGTGTTCCCTGAGCAGAGGAGTCGTGAGAACAATGGACTGTAACAGCTTTTCCTTGGACGATGCCTTTATCAGTAGATCGTCCAGATACGGGATTATATTCACCCCTTTTCTGCGGAGAACCATCATCTCTGCCATCACCTTGGTGAACACCCTCGGTGCTGTGGAAAGACCGAATGGCAAGGCCTGAAACTGAAAAGGACAGTGCGAATCAGAGAAAAGCTTGATGCGGCGGCCAAAGCGGAATGTGGAGGTACGCATCCTTGATATCCAGGGATACCAGGAATTCCCCCTCCTCCAGACCTGATATCACCACCCTTAGAGACTCCATTTTGAACTTGAACTCCCTCAGAAAGGGGTTTAGCGATTTGAAGTTCAAAATGGGCCTGACAGAACCATCCGGTTTTGGTACCACAAAAAGGTTCGGATAGTAACCCTTGTTTTGTAAATGGGGTGGAAAGGGTACAATGACCTGTGACTCCACCAACTTTTGGATGGCTTCCTGTAAGACAGCCCTATCAGCCAGAACCGGTGAGGGGGGAGATCTTGAAACTCCAGCCTGTACCCCTGAGACACAATATCCTGTACACAGGGATCCAGGCCGGATGACACCCAGACGTGGCTGAACTGCCCGAGTCTCGCCCCCACCGGCCCTACCTCCAAGCCGCGCGGTCCACCGTCATGCTAAGGACTTAGACGTACCTGAAGCAGGCTTCTGTCCTGGGAACCCGCGGCTGCAGGTTTCTTGGATTTTGGCCGACCTCCCCTAAAGAAGGTGTTGGACGGCTTGGCCTTTCTTGCTTTAGTATCCAGAAAGGACTGTGGTGCAGGAGAAGTAAAAGGTTTCTTCGTAGCCGGTGCAGCTGAGGGAAGAAAAGATGACTTACCCACGGTAGCTGTGGAAATCCACGCATCTAACGCTTCCCCAAAAAGAGACTGACCTGTGTAGGGTAGGGTCTCCACACCTCTTCTGGATTCCACGTCGGCAGACCACTGGCGCAGCCAAAGTCCTCTGCGAGCTGAGACAAACATGGAAGATATACCTGCAGCCATCGAACCCAGGTCTTTCATGGATTCCACCATAAATCCTGCAGAATCCTGAACGTAACGTAAAAACAATTCAACTTCACTTTTATCCATTGTATCCAAATCTTCAAGTAACGTGCCTGACCACTTTACTATAGCCTTGGAAATCCATGCACAGGCAATAGTAGGACGTAGTATCGTCCCTGAAGCAGTGTATATGGATTTGAGCATAGCGTCAATTTTGCGACCAGCCGATCTTTTAACGTGGTAGATCCTGGGACAGGTAAAACCACCTTTTTTGAGAGTCTGGATACAAACGTGTCATCTATGGGTGGTTTTTCCCATTTTTTCCTATCCTCCTCAGGGAAAGGGAAAGCAACCAGAACCCTTCTAGGGATCTGAATTTTTTTCTCCGGGTTTTCCCAGACTTTCATATGGTCTGTGAAGTAAGCCTCCTCAACCTGCTCAGGTGTTGTATCAGCAATATTCAACACATCACTAATGGCTTCTATCATCAACTGCACCCCTTTTGCAAGAGATGCCGCGCACCGCAGTACATCCCCATCACCGTCTGCCGTGTCAGAATCGGTATCCGTGTCATCCTGCATAATTAGGGCAAGAGCACGTTTTTGGGAGCGTACGTCAGGGGGCCCTGAGGCAACAGAATTGGACCAAATAGCCATAGAATTCTGTAAAACCTGAGTTGCAGACTCATTTTGTGCAACTCTAGTAAAAATCTGAGAAATCATGCTTTTAAGCGAGGCTAACCACTCGGGCTCCCTTGCTGGGACCTGTGCTAACACAGCCAGGACATAGCTTAATGGAGACCACAAACACACCACACACAGGGAAAGGTAGACAGAGTTTCCCCCCAAGAATGCCAAGAGAGACACAGAGATTGGAGCCAACCCACACACAGCGCTTCATGGATAGAGAACAGCCACTGCCCAGCGCTGACTGTGTACCTTACTAGGTTACACTGTCTGTACACAGCCTCCTTCCCCCTTCTACTACCCCCTGGTACCATTACAAGATAGCTGGAGTTGATGAGGAAGGACAGCTCTCCCTTTTAGCGTCTCTGCAGGCAGGGAAAATGGCGCTGAACGCTGCTGGGTCCGCTCTGAGAAGCTCCGCCACTTTTCATGGCGCTGCTTCCCGCTGTTTGCATTATACTGGCCTGAGGTATGTGCTGGCAGTGATCCGGGGTCCCTGACAGGCTTGCCGACCAGTGTAGGGTGTAGGCACTGGCTCAGGGCGCCCCTCACATCGCCGCACTATGTACCGCTGAGCCCCGGAGCACAGTTAGTACTGCGCTCCATACCCTGTTGCCGCCATCTTCACACGGGCTCCCCGCTTGCTAGGGGGCCCGTGACTAACTCGCTACAAGTCTTCTGGCTCTGTAAGGGGGTGGCGACATGCTGCCGGGGTGAGCGATCCCCTGTGGCGGCGATCGATTAATCCCCTCAGGAGCTCAGTGTCCTGTCAGCGGAGAAGGTGGCTCAGACCCCTTAGGGCGGACACTACTCCCCCCCCTTAGTCCCACGAAGCAGGGAGGCTGTTGCCAGCAGCCTCCCTGTAAAATAATAAACTGTAAAAAACCTTTTACTAGAGAAGCACTGGAGAGCTCCCCTAGCTGTGACCGGCTCCTCCAGGCACATTTTCTAAACTGGGTCAGGTAGGAGGGGCATAGAGGGCGGAGCAAGCCCACACTCTCAAACTCTTAAAGTGCCAATGGCTCCTAGTGGACCAGTCTATACCTCATCGTACTAATGTGGACCCCAGCATCCTCTAGGACGTAAGAGAAATTAGTCTTAATAATATTTCAGTGTAGCAGATCACTAACAGGTTGAACTCGATGGACAAATTGTCTTTTTTCAACCTTAGAAACTATGTTACTATGTATTAAAAGAAAATACCAGGCTATCCTCTGCTTGTTCGTTCCACTTATGTCTCTTGATGCTCTCCTCTTTTACTGCCTCCTTTAACTTATCAAAAATGTCATCATGTTCTTTGCCCTTCTGCTCGGTCATAAAACGGGATAATTCCTGCTGAAGGGTTTCCCAAGCCACCTAAACAGGACAAGATACACGTTATGTGACATAATAAAAGGCTGAATATATCCTTCTATAAATTACAGAGAACATGAAAATATACTTAAATGTAAAATGTGTGCTCTCTCTGCTTTAAAGCAAATATACATAGTAACAGTAGCAAATCTGTCTCAGACAAAAAATTAGCTCTACATATTAAATGCAAAAGTGTCAACATGTGAGAACAATGCTCTTAAGTTAATATGAACTTTGCTTCACATCAAGGCATGTATCTGTCGCTGTTTCTTTTGCAGTGGTGTTTGTTAAAGTATAATTGGTCATTGTAACAATATTAAGGGGGGAATTCAATTGCAGGCGAAATGCGTTTTTTGTTGGGATTTTTTAATGTTAACTTTTCGCGCTCATCGTCTGGTAACTTAATTTCTCGTCTGTGTGCACTACTGTTTATCTGACATTTTAATTAGAAAGGAGTGAAAACAGAATTTGTCCGATAATTCTTGCTAGCAAAACCAGTGTTAAGTTTAGGTAAAAATGGGGAAATCTACCTGTACCCCCAAAAAAATCTAACTATATAGCTATATACTAGTACTGGATAACAGTATAGAAGTCTATTAGTGACCATAAGAAAATGATTTGGTGTTCTTAAAATGTGTCAAATGGCTGTTATATGCATTATTCTATGACATCGAAAAAATGACACAGCGCAAGTGTTTTTCAGCAAAACATGTGCTCTAATTTAGGGGTGCATAAAAATGCCAATCAGTAGGTCTGTGTATCATTTTAAGATACTTTTTATAAATTCCTAACAAAACACCTTTCCTCCAATCCTGATCTTGACACTCCCACAAATCGGAGGCAACACGCCTCTGTTTTTTTAAAAGGTTTCTGACGCCGTCCCCAAACGGCTGCAGACTGTCAATCACTTGATGTCTACAGTCGTAGTGTGTCCGACAACGCAGGACCTGTACTGCTTCTGTCACATGCGTCTGCTGTCAGACCTACATTGGGACCTGAATCAGGCCCATAGTGCCTTGCTTTTGGCCGTCTTGCTCTATCATTGTGCAAGCTTCATTTCATCACAAACCAAAACAATAAAGAAAATTGGGGGGGGGGGGGGGGGGGGGTCTAGGAACTTTCACTATTAGTGAAAAGTGTGTATAAAATAGGGGAATCCATTCTTAATATTTGATAAGTGTTATTTAATCTGGTGTGAAAATACTCCCCATTACCTAGCCAGCAATGTGTAGAGAACCTGCCAGATGCTCTACTGGAGTTAAATGCTGGACTAGGTAAGAGGTTGGTCCTGACCAGATGAATATTCTAATTAGCCACTGCTTTGTTCTAGCCCCAGCTCACGTTCATATCTCTTAAAGAAACTGCAGGAGCATTAAAAAAATAAAAATGTACTACAAGGGAAGGAATACCAAACTGTAGTCATCTCAATCTAAGTACAATTCCATGCTATCTCCTGCATTCCAAGGACAGCAGTTTTCAAGTGAGCATTGGCTGTTTGTGCAGTTGCCATGCATCATTCTAGCTCCAACTACTTCACAACCAGCACAGTGTTTGGGACGGTTAGTTCTTTCTATACGGAAACATATCATTATTTCTAGCAAGCGCTGCAGCACAAAGCTTGTATATTATCTAATTATTGTATAACCTCCACTGCTTTATGAGGTAGTTGTTTATCAGTCCATTGCTTCAACTTGATATCTATGGTTGTATTGAAAGTGCCTGAGTTCATGGTCTGCGCTGCTGGAAGGTAGATGTTCTCAATCACATGAGTGGATACTCTTTCCCACAGTGTTTTTTGGAGGATCTCTTCCCTGTTGGAAATCAAACATGAGAATGGAGAATGTGTATGAACATACTATGTGTGCAAATATGCTTCCATTTAATCTTTTTCTCTAAATCTATTGGGGAACACTTGAATCATGGGGATATAGTGCCTCCTTCAGGACACTGGCTTTTTAAAACATTTGCACCATGCTCATCTATATAGGTCTACTCATCCTATTGGGAACTCCATCATTCTTCTGACTGAGCCCGGCATTACAGAACCAGAAAGAAAGGAACTAAGGGGGTAATTCTGAGTTGATCGCAGCAGCAAGTTTGTTAGCAATTGGGCAAAACCATGTGCACTGCAGGTGGGGGGGGGGGGTGGGCAGATATAACATGTGCAGAAAGAGTTAGAATTGGGTGGGTTATTTTGTTTCTGTGCAGGGTAAATACTGGCTGCTTTATTTTTACACTGCAAATTAGATTGCAGATTGAACACACCACACCCAAATCTAACTCTCTCTGCACATTTTAAATCTGCCTCCACTGCAGTGCACATGGTTTTGCCCAACTGCTAAAAAAATTCCTGCTGCGATCAACTTGGAATTACCTCCTAAGAGAGAGAAACAACAACACTCTCCAAAAGGAGTTAAGGGGGGTACTCACGGCGCGATCGCTGCTTAAAATCTAAGCAATCTGACTAGATTGCTTAGATTTTAAGCAGTGATCACTCAGTGTGTGTACCCTCTGAGCGGTAGCGATGCGCGGTGGTGCTAGATTGGCCTCTAGCAAGTCACTCATTTCACCCACTGGGTGAAATGAGGCCCCCCCCCCCCCACACCCACACACACACACGCTCAGCACACATCTCTTCCCAAATTGGGCCGTGAATGCGTCCCTTTACCCCAATGAAAATAGATTTAGATAAAAACTCCCTCCCCCTGCTCTTAGCAATATATAAATAGACTCTCTAAGGGTCTATAATTTTCCTAGTCTAAAGAATAGCTGGTAGTGTTGACACAGCTGGGTGAATTCTGAGGAGATATATCACTGATCCCTGATGATTATTGTCCAGGAATCTGCAGAACTGAACCACTGATAGGGAAAAGACGGGCTTCCACCAGAACTGCCACTGTGTAGATTGAAAATCCCATTTTACATATAAACAGTCTGAGGGATTGGTTGCGAGTTACTTGGAAGGCTAGGCCTGTTTCGCTGTATTCTGTACTCCCTATAGTGTACAGGACTGCTTCCTTAAAACGTTATGCTTCCATGACCTCACCACTGAAGGGAGATTCTCCAGAATCCTCTCTAAGGAAGAAGAAATTTAACTAGAACTTGCACTAAATAAGCCAACGTTTGCAACCAAACCGGCTCGCCTAGCTTGGCATCACTGCAGGACAGGAACAGCACCTCCATAGCCAGCTGCGGAATATAGTCCTCTTCCAATTTAACAAGTTAAAAGCACATAATGAACCTGCTTCATTATATAACCACGTCATAAGGCAAAGGTAACAACATTTGAAATGCTTACCAATGTTTTGGTGTAACCTGGGTAAGACTTATAACTTCATCAAGGATTTCATTTTTGGCTTTTTCAAAAAGTTCATTCTTAAAAAAAAGAAACAATATAGAGAATACATAATAATAAAAATAAACAAAAATATAAAAATGTAGCAAGTTACATACTGTATTCTAAATGTATAAAACCAGATATCTAGATACCAGATACATAATACATTGATGTAAAGTGCTACAGTGTAATTAAATATGAAAAACAGCTACATTAAAATATTATTACATATGACAAAAGTTAGCAAATGGCATGCTACAGGCTCAAGTTTCTATAACAAACCTGCAAAAAAACTGGTGGGTTAATTGATTCTGCCGAAAATTGACTTTTCTATGTACTATATGTGTTGGTGTGTTAAGGAATTTAGACTGTAAGCTCCAATGGATCAAGGACTGATGTGATTGGCCTAGATTAACAAGAGAGTGTGCCGAAGACGGCTGCTAAATATTTAATGTGCTCTGAATCAGTGAGAAAGGCAGAATATAAATAATTATATTACTATTATATTTAGGTTTCCCTCTACGTGGAAATTCTTGGGTAGCAGTCACATTAAATAACGTCATAACCTGTTCAACAGAAAATATGGCATGAATTATAATGCAGTCCTAATTTAATTGTTTCAGGACTACTTTCTAAAAAAACCTCTCTGACTCCATGTGGGGAACACTGGACTAAGGGTTGCTCGAGGAGACTCTAGGAGCTGGAACTTATTAAACTAACTCCTTCCCTCTGCAACCCCTGGTCATCAGTACAACTTTAAAAGTAGCTCTAAACCAAGGGTAAACAATACACTGTAATCTACAAAACCAGCAAGAGCAAATCAATGAACAAAAACTAAGCTTAAGGATGGGAACGCTGTGTCCCCCAGATTGAATAAGAGAAAACGATTTTAAGGATGTTCAGTACGTTAATTCTGCTTCAAAAGCTTCCCCTAGGTGAGGGTACACTCAGATAACCTGATCACAAAACCTTCGGACCAAAACCGGCTGCCGATGTAAAATCCGGAAGCCGATATAATTTGGTGGAGGAGTGGTCAGAGGACCAGGTTGCCGTACAACTCAATGTTCCACAGAGACTCCAGACCACACAGTCCAGGAAGAATTCACCACACTGGTAGTATGATATCCAATCTGGAGCTGGTCGCCGCTCACAACAGTAATGTGAAAAGACGACACAACCTTATACTGATACTATGACCATAGTAGGACAAGCTTCCAGGTAAAAAACTCAAGCTCAACCGATTCTTATGGCTTGAATGGTGCACTTTGAACAGCCAACAGGACCAGACTCAGATCGCATGAAGCCACTTGAGGGACAAAGGAAGGCGGATTATGCAAAACACCCTGCTACAAAGTACGACCCTCCAGAAGAATGCCAGCCGATGCTGAAAATTAATAAATAGCACCAAAACCTGCACTTTCAGTGAACCCAGGCAGGGAATGACCTCCAAGCATCTTGAAGGAAAGCAAAGTATCAGGAAAGATGAAAAGCAGAAGCATGGAACCCTTTCTTTTCACACCACAGAATGTAAAACTTCCACACATTACAGTAGTAACTAGCCCAAAAAGATTTTCTGGCTTGCCACATGGTCTGTACAGGATGCGGTTATGATACCACAGAGCGGATCCCAGTGGTCAGCATGTCGATGCCAGAATACCGCTCACTCTAAATGCTGCCAGCCACAATGCCGACCCACAGGTACTATTCCCATGTCCACGACACCCATGGATTGGGAATAGAACCTGAGGCGAACACAGCGAGCCCGCAAGGGTCTTTGTTGTGCTCGCCCTCCTCGTCAGCATTCTGCGGGCGGGATCCAGGTGTTGGTATGCTGAATGCCGGGATCCCACCCGCCGGTCTCCTCTACCCAACCCGTCTGTACAACACTAGAAGAAAACCCTTAAGTCCATAAAATACAAGCTTCAATAGCCAAATCATTAAAGCCAGCTAAAGAAAGTCCTGGTGTTGAAATGGACTTTGCTACAACAGATTTAGATGTAAAGGAAGTCACCAACAAGGACATACCACTTGTTTGAGAATGTTAGCGAACCAGTATCACCGGGCCACTTTAGAGTCACCAGGATCACAAGTATCCCATGCCTGAATACGCTTGACAATACGAGGCAACATTAAAAAAAAAAAAAAGACATAAAGATGAGTCCTCTAACATCCTTGCTGCAGTCCAGCTAATCAGCCCTTGAAGTCATGCCATGCCGTAGCGGGTCTCGATAGCGTTGATCGTCTTTTTCCGCGAAAAATGTATCTTAGACGCAATGCAATGCAATAGGACGCATGAGCAGTTTCTGCTGAAGATATGCAGCATGCCTATATTCTGTGTGTAATTGCGGCTCTATCTGCATCTGACATGCAACGTTACAGCGTTTTCCAAGAAAACACTGTAGCATAGCATTTCGTATGCAAATTCACAAAGAATATAGGCATTCTGCATACAATTTTAATCAGCAGGTTCTGGTCGTGTGTCCTATTACATTTTGCATCTATGATGCATTTTCATGGAAAAAACGCAAAAAAGACGCCTGATGCTACAGAGTCACACGCCACTCACGCGTTATGTGTAACACAACTTGTAGCCCATGGAGCAAAGATGAAAGAGGACACATCTGATACCCCAAATCGAATGACCACGGAACGGTCATGGCTTCCACAGCAAACTGCCTCAGGTCCCTGTATTGTGCACAAAACTGGGGAGCCCTGCAATTGTGGCAAGAGGCCATGAGGTCCACTTCTGAACCAGCCGGTCAAAGACCTCTGTCCATTCTCCTAGTAGAATCACATTCCTTCTGACAAAATCCACCTCTCCATTGTCCACCACCTGAATGAACATGGCCTAGATTTCTCAGCAGAAATGCCTGCGCCTAAGACCATATTTCAGCCACTTACACCATTGCCCTGGCCCTCTGGATGCCCTCTTGATCATTGACATATGCCACCGCCATAGCATTTTCAGATTAAATCCGTACCAGGCAGTTTGAGAGAATTGACTGAGCCCCGGACAGCACACTGCAAATGGCCTGGAGTTCCAAAATATTTATAGAAAGGAAAAAGACTCCTGTGCACCACAAAAAGCCCACCAGGTGAAGGTGCTGATATCTGTGGTAATTATGACACAGGACAGAGTGGCCAAAAACCCGCCCCTGCAGAGATTTTCTGGAATCAACCACCAATTCAAGGACAGACGCGTGCACAGCCGGGGGCCGAGCAGCTAAGACTTCTGGCTATTGCTGGACCCTGACCAACCCAGCACAATCTTCCACCATCTTCCCCAGCAACTTCATGCATAAATAGTAGTGATGTGCACCGGAAATTTTTCGCGTTTTGTGTTTTGGGTTCGGTTCCGCGGCCGTGTTTTGGATTCGGACGCGTTTTGGCAAAACCTCACCGAAATTTTTTTGTCGGATTCGGGTGTGTTTTGGATTCGGGTGTTTTTTTCAAAAAAACCCTAAAAAAACAGCTTAAATCATAGAATTTGGGGGTCATTTTGATCCCATAGTATTATTAACCTCAATAACCATAATTTCCACTCATTTCCAGTCTATTCTGAACACCTCACAATATTATTTTTAGTCCTAAAATTTGCACCGAGGTCGCTGGATGGCTGAGCTAAGCGACACAAGTGGCCGACACAAACACCTGGCCCATCTAGGAGTGGCACTGCAGTGTCAGGCAGGATGGCCCTTCAAAAAAATAGTCCCCAAACAGCACATGATGCAAAGAAAAAAAGAGGCGCACCAAGGTGGCTGTGTGACTAAGCTAAGCGACACAAGTGGCCGACACAAACACCTGGCCCATCTAGGAGTGGCACTGCAGTGTCAGGCAGGATGGCCCTTCAAAAAAATACTCCCCAAACAGCACATGATGCAAAGAAAAAAAGAGGCGCACCAAGGTGGCTGTGTGACTAAGCTAAGCGACACAAGTGGCCGACACAAACACCTGGCCCATCTAGGAGTGGCACTGCAGTGTCAATCAAGACAGGATGGCCCTTCCAAAAAATTGTCCCCAAACAGCACATGATGCAAAGAAAAAACGAGGCGCACCAAGGTGGCTGTGTGACTAAGCTAAGCGACACAAGTGGCCGACACAAACACCTGGCCCATCTAGGAGTGGCACTGCAGTGTCAGGCAGGATGGCCCTTCCAAAAAATTGTCCCCAAACAGCACATGATGCAAAGAAAAATGAAAGAAAAAAAAGAGGTGCAAGATGAAATTGTCCTTGGGCCCTCCCACCCACCCTTATGTTGTATAAACAGGACATGCACACTTTAACGAACCCATCATTTCAGTGACAGGGTCTGCCACACGACTGTGACTGAAATGACTGGTTGGTTTGGGCCACCACCAAAAAAGAAGCAATCAATCTCTCCTTGCACAAACTGGCTCTACAGAGGCAAGATGTCCACCTCATCATCATCCTCCGATTCCTCACCCCTTTCACTGTGTACATCCCCCTCCTCACAGATTATTAATTCGTCCCCACTGGAATCCACCATCTCAGGTCCCCGTGTACTTTCTGGAGGCAATTGCTGCTGGTGAATGTCTCCACGGAGGAATTGATTATAATTCATTTAAATGAACATCATCTTCTCCACATTTTCTGGAAGTAACCTCGTACGCCGATTGCTGACAAGGTGAGCGGCTGCACTAAACACTCTTTCGGAGTATACACTGGAGGGAGGGCAACTTAGGTAGAATAAAGCCAGTTTGTGCAAGGGCCTCCAAATTGCCTCTTTTTCCTGCCAGTATACGTACGGACTGTCTGACGTGCCTACTTGGATGCGGTCACTCATATAATCCTCCACCATTCTTTCAATGGTGAGAGAATCATATGCAGTGACAGTAGACGACATGTCAGTAATCGTTGGCAGGTCCTTCAGTCCGGACCAGATGTCAGCACTCGCTCAAGACTGCCCTGCATCACCGCCAGCGGGTGGGCTCGGAATTCTTAGCCTTTTCCTCGCACCCCCAGTTGCGGGAGAATGTGAAGGAGGAGTTGGTGACGGGTCACGTTCCGCTTGACTTGACAATTTTCTCACCAGCAGGTCTTTGAACCTCTGCAGACTTGTGTCTGCCGGAAAGAGAGATACAACGTAGGTTTTAAATCTAGGCTCGAGCACGGTGGCCAAAATGTAGTGCTCTGATTTCAACAGATTGACCACCCGTGAATCCTGGTTAAGCGAATTAAGGGCTCCATCCACAAGTCCCACATGCCTAGCGGAATCGCTCTGTTTTAGCTCCTCCTTCAATGTCTCCAGCTTCTTCTGCAAAAGCCTGATGAGGGGAATGACCTGACTCAGGCTGGCAGTGTCTGAACTGACTTCACGTGTGGCAAGTTCAAAGGGTTGCAGAACCTTGCACAACGTTGAAATCATTCTCCACTGCGCTTGAGTCAGGTGCATTCCACCTCCTTTGCCTATATCGTTGCCAGATGTACAGGCTTGAATGGCCTTTTGCTGCTCCTCCATCCTCTGAAGCATATAGAGGGTTGAATTCCACCTCGTTACCACCTCTTGCTTCAGATGATGGCAGGGCAGGTTCAGGAATGTTTGGTGGTGCTCCAGTCTTCTGTACGCGGTGTCTGAATGCCGAAAGTGGCCCGCAATTCTTCGGGCCACCGACAGCATCTCTTGCACGCCCCTGTCGTTTTTTAAATAATTCTGCACCACCAAATTCAAGGTATGTGCAAAACATGGGACGTGATGGAATTTGCCCAGATGTAATGCACGCACAATATTGCTGGCGTTGTCCGATGTCACAAATCCCCAGGAGAGTCCAATTGGGGTAAGCCATTCTGCGATGATCTTCCTCAGTTGCCGTAAGAGGTTTTTAGCTGTGTGCCTCTTCTGGAAAGCGGTGATACAAAGCGTAGCCTGCCTAGGAACGAGTTGGCGTTTGCGAGATGCTGCTACTGGTGCCGCCACTGCTGTTCTTGCTGCGGGAGGCAATACATCTACCCAGTGGGCTGTCACAGTCATATAGTCCTGAGTCTGCCCTGCTCCACTTGTCCACATGTCCGTGGTTAAGTGGACATTGGGTACAACTGCATTTTTTAGGACACTGGTGAGTCTTTTTCTGAGGTCTGTGTACATTTTCGGTATCGCCTGCCTAGAGAAATGGAACCTAGATGGTATTTGGTACCGGGGACACAGTACCTCAATCAAGTCTCTAGTTGGCTCTGAATTAACGATGGATACCGGAACCACGTTTCTCACCGCCCAGGCTGCCAAGGCCTCAGTTATCCACTTTGCAGCAGGATGACTGCTGTGATATTTCATCTTCCTCGCAAAGGACTGTTGGACAGTCAATTGCTTACTGGAAGTAGTACAAGTGGTCTTCCGACTTCCCCTCTGGGATGACGATCGACTCCCAGCAGCAACAACAGCAGCGCCAGCAGCAGTAGGCGTTACACTCAAGGATGCATCGGAGGAATCCCAGGCAGGAGAGGACTCGTCAGACTTGCCAGTGACATGGCCTGCAGGACTATTGGCTTTCCTGGGTAAGGAGGAAATTGACACTGAGGGAGTTGGTGGTGTGGTTTGCAGGAGCTTGGTTACAAGAGGAAGGGATTTAGTGGTCAGTGGACTGCTTCCGCTGTCACCCAAAGTTTTTGAACTTGTCACTGACTTATGATGAATGCGCTGCAGGTGACGTATAAGGGAGGATGTTCCGAGGTGGTTAACGTCCTTACCCCTACTTATTACAGCTTGACAAAGGCAACACACGGCTTTACACCTGTTGTCCGCATTTGTGTTAAAATAATTCCACACCGAAGAGATGATTTTTTTTGTATTTTGACCAGGCATGTCAAGGGCCATATTCCTCCCACGGACAACAGGTGTCTCCCCGGGTGCCTGACTTAAACAAACCACCTCACCATCAGAATCCTCCTTGTCAATTTCCTCCCCAGCGCCAGCAACACCCATATCCTCATCCTGGTGTACTTCAACCTTGAAGGTGTTCCTTGCCACTCCGTGTCCTAAATGGCATATTTGGCAAGTTTACGCTTCTCCTCATTCGCTTTTAATTTTGATTTTTGGGTCATTTTACTGAACTTTTGTGTTTTGGATTTTACATGCTCTCTACTATGACATTGGGCATCGGCCTGGGCAGACGACGTTGATGGCATTTCATCGTCTCGGCCATGACTAGTGGCAGCAGCTTCAGCACGAGGTGGAAGTGGATCTTGATCTTTCCCTTTAACCTCCACATTTTTGTTCTCCATTTTTTAATGTGTGGAATTATATGCCAGTATCAATAGCAATGGCCTACTACTATATTTACTGCGCAAAACTAAAATGCACCACAGGTATAGAATGTAGATGGATAGTATACTTAATGGATGACGAGTGACGATACAGAGGTAGGTACACAGCAGTGGCCTACCGTACTGCTATATATAGTATACTGGTGGACACTGTCAGCAAACTGCAAAACTGTCTAAAATGCACCACAGGTATACAATGTAGATGGATAGTATACTTAATGGATGACGAGTGACGACACAGAGGTAGGTACACAGCAGTGGCCTACCGTACTGCTATATATAGTATACTGGTGGACACTGTCAGCAAACTGCAAAACGGTCTAAAATGCACCACAGGTATACAATGTAGATGGATAGTATACTTAATGGATGACGAGTGACGACACAGAGGTAGGTACACAGCAGTGGCCTACCGTACTGCTATATATAGTATACTGGTGGACACTGTCAGCAAACTGCTAAACTAGTCTAAAATGCACCACAGGTATACAATGCAGATGGATAGTATACTTAATGGATGACGAGTGACGACACAGAGGTAGGTACAGCAGTGCACTCTGCACTGTACTACTCCTATATAATATTAATTATACTGGTGGTCCCCAGTCCCCACAATAAAGCAGCACACTGTGAGCACAGATATGAAGTGTTTTTCAGGCAGACAACGTATACTGGTGGTCACTGTCAGCAAAACTCTGCACTGTACTCCTGCTATAGCTGCTCCCCAGTCCCCACAATTAAGCAGTGTGAGCACTCAGCACAGATATATCATGCAGCACACTGAGCATAGATATGGTATGGAGCGTTTTTTTCAGGCAGAGAACGGATGAAAACTGGTGGTCACTTATCAGCAAAACTCTGCACTGTACTCCTCCTAACAGCTGCTCCCCAGTCCTCCCCACAAATAAGAAATAAAGTAAACCAATCAACTTCTACAATAAACGGAGAGGACGCCAGCCACGTCCTCTCCCTATCATCTCCAATGCACGAGTGAAAATGGCGGCGACGCGCGGCTGCTTATATAGAATCCGAATCTCGCGAGAATCCGACAGCGGGATGATTACGTTCGGGCGCACTCGGGTTAGCCGAGCAAGGCGGGAAGGTTCTAACCTGCCTCGGACCCGTGTGAAAAAGGTGAAGTTCGGGGGGGTTCGGTTTCGGAGAAACCGAACCCGCTCATCACTAATAAATAGACCGAATGATGCTATAAAACCAGAACCCTCTGGATCAAAGCACGATGGCATAATGAAAACCAGCTGAAGGCTGGTGTCAAGGATCAACCTCACAAAAAATAAGAATTTACTCACCGGTAATTCTGTTTCTCGTAGTCCGTAGTGGATGCTGGGAACTCCGTAAGGACCATGGGGAATAGCGGGCTCCGAAGGAGGCTGGGCACTCTAGAAAGATCTTAGACTACCTGGTGTGCACTGGCTCCTCCCACCATGACCCTCCTCCAAGCCTCAGTTAGGTACTGTGCCCGGACGAGCGTACACAATAAGGAAGGATTTTGAATCCCGGGTAAGACTCATACCAGCCACACCAATCACACCGAACAACTCGTGATATGAAACCCAGTTAACAGTATGAAACGATAGAGCCTCTCAACAGACGGCTCAACCATAACCCGATTTAGTTAACAATAACTATGTACAAGTATTGCAGATAGACCGCACTTGGGATGGGCGCCCAGCATCCACTACGGACTACGAGAAACAGAATTACCGGTGAGTAAATTCTTATTTTCTCTAACGTCCTAGTGGATGCTGGGAACTCCGTAAGGACCATGGGGATTATACCAAAGCTCCCAAACGGGCGGGAGAGTGCGGATGACTCTGCAGCACCGAATGAGAGAACTCCAGGTCCTCCTCAGCCAGGGTATCAAATTTATAGAATTTTGCAAACGTGTTTGCCCCTGACCAAGTAGCTGCTCGGCAAAGTTGTAAAGCCGAGACCCCTCGGGCAGCCGCCCAAGATGAGCCCACCTTCCTTGTGGAATGGGCATTGACAGATTTAGGCTGTGGCAGGCCTGCCACAGTATGTGCAAGCTGAATTGTACTACAAATCCAACGAGCAATAGTCTGCTTAGAAGCAGGAGCACCCAGCTTGTTGGGTGCATATAGGATAAACAGCGAGTCAGATTTTCTGACTCCAGCCGTCCTGGAAACATATATTTGCAGGGCCCTGACAACGTCTAGCAACTTGGAGTCCTCCAAATCCTTAGTAGCCGCAGGCACCACAATAGGCTGGTTCAGGTGAAACGCTGACACCACCTTAGGGAGAAACTGGGGACGAGTCCTCAATTCTGCCCTATCCATATGAAAAATCAGATAAGGGCTTTTACATGATAAAGCCGCCAATTCTGACACTCGCCTGGCTGATGCCAGGGCCAATAACATGACCACTTTCCACGTGAGATATTTCAGATCCACGGTTTTTAGTGGCTCAAACCAATGTGATTTCAAGAAATTCAACATCACGTTGAGATCCCACGGTGCCACAGGAGGCACAAATGGGGGCTGAATATGCAGCACTCCTTTCACAAATGTCTGAACTTCAGGTACTGAAGCTAGTTCCTTTTGAAAGAAAATCGACAGAGCCGAGATCTGTACTTTAATGGAGCCTAGTTTTAGGCCCATATTCACTCCTGCTTGCAGGAAATGCAGAAATCGACCCAGTTGAAATTCCTCTGTTGGGGCCTTTTTGGCCTCGCACCATGCAACATATTTCCGCCATATGCGGTGATAATGTTTTGCCGTAACATCTTTCCTGGCTTTAATAAGCGTAGGAATGACTTCCTCCGGAATGCCCTTTTCCTTCAGGATCCGGCGTTCAACCGCCATGCCGTCAAACGCAGCCGCGGTAAGTCTTGGAACAGGCAGGGGCCCTGCTGTAGCAGGTCCTGTCTGAGCGGCAGGGACCAAGGGTCCTCTGAGATCATCTCTTGAAGTTCCGGGTACCACGCTCTTCTTGGCCAATCCGGAACCACGAGAATTGTGTTTACTCCTCGCTTTCTTATTATTCTCAGTACCTTTGGTATGAGAGGTAGAGGAGGGAACACATATACTGACCGGTACACCCACGGTGTCACTAGGGCGTCCACCGCTATCGCCTGAGGGTCTCTTGACCTGGCGCAATACTTCTCTAGTTTTTTGTTTATGCGGGACGCCATCATGTCCACCTGTGGACGACCCCATTGATTTACAATCATTTTGAAGACTTCTGGATGAAGTCCCCACTCTCCCGGGTGGAGGTCGTGCCTGCTGAGAAAGTCTGCTTCCCAGTTGTCCACTCCCGGGATGAACACTGCTGACAGTGCTAGTACATGATTCTCCGCCCATCGGAGAATTTTTGTGGCTTCTGCCATCGCTGTCCTGCTTCTTGTGCCGCCTTGTCGATTCACATGGGCGACTGCCGTGATGTTGTCTGACTGGATCAGCACCGGCTGGTGTAGAAGCAGGGATTTTGCTTGACTTAGGGCATTGTAAATGGCCCTTAGTTCCAGAATATTTATGTGAAGGGCAGTCTCCTGACTTGACCATAGTCCCTGGAAATTTCTTCCCTTTGTGACTGCCCCCCAGCCCCGTAGGCTGGCATCCGTGGTCACCAGGACCCAGTCCTGTATGCCGAATCTGCGGCCCTCCAGAAGATGAGCACTGTTCAGCCACCACAGAAGAGACACCCTGGTTCGTGGAGACAGGGTTATTAAACGATGCATCTGAAGATGCGATCCGGACCACTTGTCCAACAGGTTCCACTGAAAGATTCTGGCATGGAACCTGCCGAATGGAATTGCTTCGTAAGAAGCTACCATCTTTCCCAGGACCCGCGTGCAGTGATGCACCGATACCTGTTTTGGTTTTAGGAGGTCTCTGACTAGAGAAGACAACTCCCTGGCTTTCTCCTCCGGGAGAAACACTTTTTTCTGGGCCGTGTCCAGAATCATTCCCAGGAACATTAGACGTGTCGTGGGGACCAGCTGTGACTTTGGGATATTCAGAATCCAACCGTGCTGGCTCAGCACTTCCTGAGATAGTGCTACTCCCACTAACAACTGTTCCTTGGATCGTGCCTTTATTAGGAGATCGTCCAAGTATGGGATAATTAAAACTCCCTTTTTTCGAAGGAGTATCATCATTTCCGCCATAACCTTGGTAAATACCCTCGGTGCCGTGGAGAGTCCAAACGGCAGCGTCTGGAATTGGTAATGGCAATCCTGTACCACAAATCTGAGGTACTCCTGGTGAGAATTGTAAATGGGGACATGCAGGTAAGCATCCTTGATGTCCAGGGATACCATGTAATCCCCCTCGTCCAGGCTTGCAATAACCGCCCTGAGCGATTCCATCTTGAACTTGAATTTTTTTATGTATGTGTTCAAGGACTTCAAATTTAGAATGGGTCTCACCGAACCGTCCGGTTTCGGTACCACAAATAGTGTGGAATAGTAACCCCGGCCTTGTTGAAGTAGGGGTACCTTGATTATCACCTGCTGGGAATACAGCTTGTGAATTGCCGCTAGCACTGCCTCCCTGTCTGAGGGAGCAATCGGCAAGGCGGATTTTAGGAAACGGCGGGGTGGAATCGCCTCGAATTCCAGCCTGTATCCCTGAGATACTATTTGAAGGATCCAGGGATCTACCTGTGAGCGAACCCACTGATCGCTGAAATTCCTGAGGCGGGCCCCCACCGTACCTGGCTCCGCTTGTGAAGCCCCACCGTCATGCGGCGGACTTGGAAGAGGAAGCGGGGGAGGACTTTTGTTCCTGGGAACCTGCTGTTTGCTGCAGCCTTTTTCCCCTGCCTCTGCCTCTAGACAGAAAAGACCCTCCTTTTCCCCGCTTATTTTTCTGGGATCGAAAGGACTGAAATGGCGCCTTCTTAGGCTGTGAGGGGACATGGGGTAAAAATGCTGACTTCCCAGACGTTGCTGTGGAAACTAGGTCGGAGAGACCATCCCCAAATAATTCCTCCCCTTTATAAGGCAAAACTTCCATGTGCCTTTTGGAATCTGCATCTCCAGTCCACTGGCGAGTCCATAAGCATCTCCTAGCAGAGATAGATAGTGCACTTACTTTAGATGCCAGCCGGCAGATTTCCCTCTGTGCATCTCTCATGTATAAGACTGAGTCTTTGATATGGTCAATTGTTAACAGGATCGTGTCTCTGTCTAGTGTGTCAATATTTTCTGACAGGTTATCTGACCATGCAGCGGCAGCACTGCACATCCAAGCTGACGCAATTGCTGGTCTGAGTATAATGCCTGAGTGTGTATATACAGACTTCAGGATCGCCTCCTGCCTTCTATCAGCAGGTTCCTTAAGGGCGGCCGTATCCTGGGACGGTAGTGCCACCTTTTTTGACAAACGTGTGAGCGCTTTATCCACCCTCGGGGGTGTTTCCCAACGTAACCTATCCTCTGGCGGGAAAGGGAACGCCATTAGTAATTTCTTAGGAATCACCAATTTCTTATCAGGGGAAGCCCACGCTTCTTCATACACTTCATTTAATTCATCTGACGGGGGAAAAACTACAGGTAGTTTTTTCTCCCCAAACATAATACCCTTTTTTGTGGTACCTGGATGTAAATCAGAAATATTTAACACCTCTTTCATTGCCTCAATCATGCAGCGAATGGCCTTAACGGGCATTAAATTTGACTCATCGTCGTCGACACTGGCGTCAGTATCCGTGTCGACATCTACTTGTGCCACCTGAGATAACGGGCGTTTTAGAGCCCCTGATGACTTTTGAGACCCTTGGACCGGCACGAGCTGAAGACTCGGCTGTCCCACAGTCGGCATGTCGTCAAATTTTTTATGTAAGGAGTCTATACGTGCACTCATTTCTTGCCATAATACCATCCACTCAGGTGTCTGCCCCGCAGGGGGTGACATCTCTGCTAAAGGCATCTGCTCCCCCTCCACATCATTATCCTCCTCAAACATGTCGACACAGCCGTACCGACACACTCCACACACACAGGGAATGCTCAAATAGAGGACAGGACCCACAAAAGCCCTTTGGGGGGACAGAGTAAGAGTATGCCAGCACACACCAGAGCGCTATATATATACAGGGACTAACTGAGTTATGTCCCTAATAGCTGCTTATACTGTATACAGTGCCAATTTAGTGCCCCCCCTCTCTTTTTCCCTCTTACTGTATTGTAGAAATGCAGGGAAGAGCCAGGGAGCTTCCTTCCAGCCGAGCTGTGAGGGAAAAATGGCGCCAGTGTGCTGAGGAGATAGGCTCCGCCCCTTTTTCGCGGCCTATTCTCCCGCTTATTTTGGGATTCTGGCAGGGGTATTTACCTCATATATAGCCCCAGGGGCTATATATTGAGGTATTTTAGCCAGCCAAGGTGTTTTTATTGCTGCCTCAGAGCGCCCCCCCCCAGCGCTCTGCACCCTCAGTGACCGGAGTGTGAAGTGTGTATGAGGAGCAATGGCGCACAGCTGCAGTGCTGTGCGCTACCTTGGTGAAGACAGGATGTCTTCATGCCGCCGATTTTCCGGACCATCTTCCTGCTTCTGGCTCTGTAAGGGGGACGGCGGCGCGGCTCCGGGACCGAACATCAAGGCTGGGCCTGCGGTCGATCCCTCTGGAGCTAATGGTGTCCAGTAGCCTAAGAAGCCCAATCCGGCTGCAAGCAGGCGAGTTCGCTTCTTCTCCCCTTAGTCCCTCGCTGCAGTGAGCCTGTTGCCAGCAGGTCTCACTGAAAAAAACAAATTCTAAGACTATAACTTTCTAAGAGCTCAGGAGAGCCCCTAGTGTGCATCCAACCTCGGCCGGGCACGAAATCTAACTGAGGCTTGGAGGAGGGTCATGGTGGGAGGAGCCAGTGCACACCAGGTAGTCTAAGATCTTTCTAGAGTGCCCAGCCTCCTTCGGAGCCCGCTATTCCCCATGGTCCTTACGGAGTTCCCAGCATCCACTAGGACGTTAGAGAAACAAGCATTGAAAGGGTACCAGATGGCACTTATTGAAGTTCAGGATACAGCCATACTGATGCAACACCTGAACCATGCTGTCAAGATTGCTTCTCAGCAAAAAAAAGCAGAGCCCCAGCCAAACAGCCCAGCTTCCATGGACACTTAAAAAACACTGACCAGGGATTGCAGAGAGGAAGAGCTACTATCTTAAAATGTATATTAGTCTAATAAGCGCCCGCTCCTATAGTCCCCTTGAGCAACAAACGGTCCAGTGTCCGCGAGATTGAAAGAGTAAACAAAAATTAGGTTAATCAAAAACCAAAATAATGTTTGGGTGAAATAGGACAGATAGAATAGGATTTTTCGTACTTGCACTTAAACCCCATTTCCCTGAATCTATCTGGGAGCACAGCTAAAACCTTGAGGTATAGAGGTCACATGTGGCTAGAGTAGGCACTTCATGTAAATTGAAACATGTTTTTGTCATCCTCTCCCCTCTAAACCCCCTAGACCAGTAGAACCTTAGCTTATTAGCAAATAAAGCCCATAGAAGAGAACAGAACTAGATAAATCAAACAAGAACACCAGAGTAAAGAAGGGGCGAGAAAGCAGTTTCTCCCAGATGAATGTGGAAACATGGATTTACATTGTTTTTAAAATTGGAACTTTCTACAAGAAAAATATTGTCTGATGATTGGTTGACACCAACTCTTTAGCTCTGTCCATCCTCTCTTAATAACCAGAAGACTATGAGTCATAAGAAAATAAGATTTTAAACCTACCGGTAAATCTATTTCTCCTAGTCCGTAGAGGATGCTGGGGACTCCGTAAGGACCATGGGGTATAGACGGGCTCCGCAGGAGATAGGGCACCTAAAAAGAACTTTGACTATGGGTGTGCACTGGCTCCTCCCTCTATGCCCCTCCTCCAGACCTCAGTTAGAGAACTGTGCCCAGAGGAGATGGACAATACAAGGCAGAATTTAGAAATCCAAGGGCAAGATTCATACCAGCCCACACCAATCATACCATGTAACCTGGATCATACATAACCAGTTAACAGTATGAACAACAACAGTAACGGTCCAAGACCGATTTCAACTGTAACATAACCCTTATGTAAGCAACAACTATATACAAGTCTTGCAGAGTTTCCGCACTGGGACGGGCGCCCAGCATCCTCTATGGACTAGGAGAAATAGATTTACCGGTAGGTTTAAAATCTTATTTTCTCTTATGTCCTAGAGGATGCTGGGGACTCCGTAAGGACCATGGGGTTTATACCAAAGCATCCAATCGGGCGGGAGAGTGCGTATGACTCTGCAGCACCGACTGAGCAAACGCTAGGTCCTCATCAGCCAGAGTATCAAACTTGTAGAATTTAGCAAAAGTGTTTGACCCCGACCAAGTCGCCGCTCGGCAAAGTTGTAATGCCGAGACGCCTCGGGCAGCCGCCCAAGAAGAGCCCACCTTCCTAGTGGAATGGGCCTTAACCGAAATTGGTACCGGCAATCCAGCCGTAGAGTGAGCCTGCTGAATCGTATTACAGATCCAGCGAGCAATAGTCTGCTTCGAAGCAGGTGCGCCAATCTTATTGGCCGCATACAGGACAAACAGAGCCTCTGTTTTCCTAATTCTAACCGTCCTGGCTACATAAATCTTTAAGGCCCTGACTACGTCCAGGGATCTGGAATCCTCCAGGTCACTTGTAGCCACAGGCACCACTATGGGTTGATTCACATGGAATGAAGAAACCACCTTAGGCAAAAATTGCGGACGTGTCCTCAATTCAGCTCGATCCACATGAAAAATCAAGTAGGGGCTTTTGTGTGACAAAGCCGCCAATTCTGATACTCGCCTTGCTGATGCCAAGGCCAACAACATGACCACCTTCCAAGTAAGAAATTTCAACTCAACCTTGTTAAGCGGTTCAAACCAGTGTGATTTTAGGAACTGTAACACCACGTTGAGGTCCCACGGTGCCACTGGAGGCACAAAAGGAGGCTGGATGTGTAGCACTCCCTTTACAACGTCTGGACTTCTGGAAGAGAAGCCAATTCCTTCTGAAAGAAAATCGAGAGGGCCGAAATCTGAACCTTAACAGAGCCTAATTTCAGGCCCATATCCACTCCTGTCTGTAGGAAGTGGAGAAAACGACCCAGATGAAAATCTTCCGTAGGTGCATTCTTGGTCTCACACCACGACACATACTTTCGACAGATACGGTGATAATGCGTAACCGTCACCTCCTTCCTAGCCTTTATTAAAGTAGGGATGACCTCTTCCGGAATCCCCTTTTTCGCTAGGATTCGGCGTTCAACCGCCATGCCGTGAAACGTAACCGCGGTAAGTCCTGAAATACACAGGGCCCCTGTTGCAACAGGTCTTCCCTCAGAGGAAGAGGCCAGGGATCTCCTGTGAGCATCTCTTGTAGATCTGAGTACCAGGCCCTTCGAGGCCAGTTTGGGACAACGAGTATCGTCTGTACTCTTCTTTGCCTTATGATCCTCAACAATTTTGTGATGAGAGGAAGAGGAGGAAACACGTAGACCGATTTGAACACCCACGGTGTTATCAGAGCGTCTACTGCCACTGCCTGAGGGTCCCGAGACCTGGCACAATACCTCCGAAGCTTTTTGTTGAGGCGTGATGCCATCATGTCTATTTGAGGAGATCCCCAAAGACGTGTTATGTCTGCAAAGACTTCCTGATGAAATCCCCACTCTCCTGGATGGAGATCGTGTCTGCTGAGGAAGTCTGCTTCCCAGTTGTCCACTCCCGGAATGAAGACAGCCGACAGAGCGCTTACATGATTTTCCACCCAGCGACGAATCCTGGTGGCTTCTGCCATCGCGACTCTGCTTCTTGTCCCGCCTTGGCGATTCACATAAGCCACTGCTGTGACATTGTCTGATTGAATCAGAACCGGTAGATTTCGAAGAAGACTCTCCGCTTGTCGAAGGCCGTTGTAAATGGCCCTGCGTTCCAACACATTGATGTGTAGACAGGACTCCTGGTCTGACCAAAGTCCCTGAAATTTTTTTCCCTGTGTGACCGCTCCCCATCCTCGGAGGCTCGCATCCGTGGTAACCAGGATCCAGTCCTGAATTCCGAACCGGCGACCCTCCAGCAGGTGAGCACCTTGCAACCACCACAGGAGAGACACTCTGGCCCCTGGGGACAGAGATATTTTCCGATGTAAGTGCAGATGGGACCCGGACCACTTGTCCAGAAGGTCCCCTTGCATGGAACCTTCCGAAGGGAATGGCTTCGTAAGCCGCCACCATTTTTCCCAGAACTCGAGTGCATTGGTGAACTGACACCCTTTTCGGTTTTAGCAGGTCTCTGACCATGTTCTGGATGTCCTGGGCTTTCTCTATTGGGAGGAAGACCTTCATTTGTTCCATATCCAGTATCATACCTAGGAACGGTAGTCGAGTTGTCGGAATCAACTGTGACTTCGGTAGATTTAGAATCCAACCGTGTTGCTGGAGCACTCTCAGAGAGAGCGCCACACTGCTCAGCAATTTCTCCCTTGATCTCGCTTTTATCAGGAGATCGTCCAAGTATGGGATAATTGTGACTCCATGCTTGCGCAGGACCACCATCATTTCCGCCATTATCTTGGTGAAAATCCTCGGGGCCGTGGAAAGTCCAAACGGCAACGTCTGAAATTGGTAATGACAATCCTGTACAGCGAATCTCAGGTATTCCTGATGGGGAGCATATATGGGGACATGAAGGTATGCATCCTTTATGTCCAGAGACACCATAAACTCCCCCTCCTCCATGTTGGCTATTATCGCTCTGAGTGATTCCATTTTGAATTTGAATCTTTTTATGTACAGGTTTAGGGATTTCAGATTCAAAATAGGTCTGACCGAACCGTCCGGTTTCGGTACCACAAATAGGGTTGAGTAGTAACCTCTTCCCTGCTGGTGCAGGGGAACCTTGATTATCACTTGCTGTATACACAGCGTTTGAATTGCAGCTAACACTACATCCCTTTCCGATGTGGAAGCTGGTAGGGCCGATTTGAAAAATCAGCGCGGGGGCACCTCCTCGAATTCCAGTTTGTACCCCTGGGAAACTATTTCCAACACCCAGGGATTCAGGTCTGATCTGACCCAGGCCTGACTGAAAAGTCGAAGACGCGCCCCCACCGGTGCGGACTCCCTCAGGGGAGCCCCAGCGTCATGCTGTGGGTTTTGGAGCAGCCGGGGAGGACTTTTGGTCCTGGGCACCTGCCGAAGCAGGTGCGCTTTTGCCTCTGCCCTTACCTCTGGCGAGGAAAGAGGATCCCCGACCTCTTCTGGACTTGTGCGACCGAAAGGACTGCATCTGATAGGGTGTTACTTTCTTTTGCTGTTGGGGAATATATGGTAAAAACTTTGATTTACCTGCTGCAGCTGTGGAAACCAGGTCCGTCAGCCCATCCCCAAACAATACCTCACCCTTATAGGGTAGTACTTCCATATGTTTTTTGGAATCCGCATCACCCGTCCATTGGCGAGTCCATAAGGATCTTCTCGCCGAGATAGACATGGCATTGGCCCTAGAAGCTAGCAGTCCAATGTCCCTTTGAGCATCTTCGGCATCTGTGAGGATGGCGGCGCGGCTCCGGGACGAACCCCAGGTGAGACCTGTGTTCTGACACCCTCTGGAGCTAATGGTGTCCAGTAGCCTAGAAACAGAGCCCAACCGTAAAGCCAGCCCTGCTTCTCTCTCCTCAGTCCCACGATGCAGGGAGCCTGTTGCCAACAGGACTCCCTGAAAATAAAAAACCTAACAAAATTCTTTTAAAACAGAAAACTCTGGAGAGCTCTCTGCAGTGTACCCTTTCTCCTCTGGGCACAGAATCTAACTGAGGTCTGGAGGAGGGGCATAGAGGGAGGAGCCAGTGCACACCCATAGTCAAAGTTCTTTTTAGGTGCCCTATCTCCTGCGGAGCCCGTCTAATACCCCATGGTCCTTACGCAGTCCCCAGCATCCTCTAGGACGTAAGAGAAATATGATATATAAAAATAGAACCACAAAGCTTTATCCACTATAGGAGGTAGGTAGTCTCAAAAAGATAGATCCATCATCAGAGCAGAGATAACAATATCCTAGTTCAGCTAGAATTTGGAAACTACAGTACATCTGGCTGAAATGAAGACTTGGTGCATAGAACAGCTCTGTTCCCATGAAAGACACCATCCAGGTGAGGAATTTCAAATCCAGAGTCAAGTTTCTCAAACAGCAGCTTCTGCAACTGCAAAAGGATCAAACAGAGTTCCCATGGAACATAAGGTAACTGAATGTGAGAAAAAAACCCTGAAGAAAAATTTCAACCTCAGTAATGCTAGTAAATTTTTGCTGAAATGATCTATAGAGGGTTGAAACCTTAACATTAATTGAGGACAATTTCAGGCAACTGTCCAGACCATCATGACAAGAAATGTGTCACGTTAAAGGAAGAAGTATGAATCCGTCTCCTTTCACACCAACCAATGTAGGTTTTCTACACCTTATGGTAATTTCTAGTATAAACCAATTTCCTGGCGTTTAATGTCTGCGTAGACCAGACTAATCTGAAGAATTATGGCCCCAACTGGCATGTCATAAGAGCCAGTCCAGCGAAGTCTTGCTGGAAAAATGGTCCTCAACGTAGAACTTTATCCCTTAAAGGCTGCCACCAAGAAAGTTCCTCTGACATGCCTAGAATATCAGGGTACCATGATCTTCTTTGCAAATGTAATGCCACTTTCTTTCTTTGCCTTCTTGAATACCCGAGATAGAAAGAATGGGAATCTGATGGGAAAAATAAGATTTTAAACCTACCGGTAAATCTTTTTCTCCTAGTCCGCAGAGGATGCTGGGGACTCCGTAAGGACCATGGGGTATAGACGGGCTCCGCAGGAGATATGGGCACCTAAAAGAACTTTCTAGTATGGTGTGCACTGGCTCCTCCCTCTATGCCCCTCCTCCAGACCTCAGTTAGAGAACTGTGCCCAGAGGAGATGGACAACACGAGGAAAGGATTTTGTTAATCGAAGGGCAAGATTCATACCAGCCCCCACCAATCATACCATATAACCTGGAATACACATAACCAGTTAACAGTATGAACAAACAACACTACCGGTCCAAGACCGAGTCTAACTGTAACATAACCCTTATGTAAGCAATAACTATATACAAGTCTTGCAGATTTTCCGCACTGGGATGGGCGCCCAGCATCCTCTACGGACTAGGAGAAAAAGATTTACCGGTAGGTTTAAAATCTTATTTTCTCTTACGTCCTAGAGGATGCTGGGGACTCCGTAAGGACCATGGGGTTTATACCAAAGCTCCCAATCGGGCGGGAGAGTGCGGATGACTCTGCAGCACCGACTGAGCAAATGCTAGGTCCTCATCAGCCAGGGTATCAAACTTGTAGAATTTAGCAAAAGTGTTTGACCTCGACCAAGTTGCTGCTCGGCAAAGCTGTAATGCCGAGCCGCCCAAGAAGAGCCCACCTTCCTAGTGGAATGGGCCTTTACTGAATGCGGTAACGGCAATCCAGCCGTAACATAAGCCTGCTGAATCGTGTTACAGATCCAGCAAACAATAGTCTGCTTCGAAGCAGGCGCGCCAATCTTGTTGGCAGCATACAGGACAAACAATGCATCTGTTTTCCTAATTCTAGCCGTCCTGGCTACATAAATTTTGAAGGCCCTGACTACATCCAGGGACATGGAATCCTCCAAGTCACTCGTAGCCACAGGCACCACAATAGGTTGGTTCATATGAAATGAAGACACCACCTTGGGTAAAAATTGAGGACGAGTCCTCAATTCCGCTCTATCTACGTGAAAAATCAAGTAAGGGCTCTTGTAAGACAAGGCCGCCAATTCTGACACAAGCCTTGCAGATGCCAAGGCTAACAACATGACCACCTTCCAGGTGAGAAATTTTAACTCCACTGTTTTAAGGGGTTCAAACCAGCGTGATTTAAGGAACTGCAACACCAAGTTCAGGTCCCATGGTGCCACCGGGGGCACAAAAGGATGCTGGATGTGTAATACTCCTTTTACAAACGTCTGAACTTCTGGGAGAGAAGCCAATTCCTTCTGAAAGAATATTGACAAGGCCGAAATCTGTACTTTAACAGAGCCTAACTTTAGGCCCATATCCACTCCTGTCTGTAGGAAGTGGAAAAAACGACCCAGATGGAAATCTTCTGTAGGAGCATTCTTGGTTTCACACCAAGAGACATATTTCCGCCAGATACGGTGATAATGTTTTACCGTCACCTCCTTCCTAGCCTTTATTAGAGTAGGTATGACCTCCTCCGGAATACCCTTCTCCGCTAGGATCCGGCGTTCAACCGCCATGCCGTCAAACGTAACCACGGTAAGTCTTGGAACATGCAGGGCCCCTGCTGTAACAGGTCTTCCCTTAGAGGAAGAGGCCAGGGATCTTCCGTGGGCATCTCCTGAAGATCTGAGTACCAGGCCCTTCGAGGCCAGTCTGGAACAATGAGTATTGTTTGTACTCTTTTTCGATTTATGATCCTCAACACTTTTGTGATGAGAGGAAGAGGAGGAAACACGTAGACCGACTGGAATACCCATGGTGTTACCAGAGCCTCTACTGCTATTGCCTGAGGGTCCCGGGACCTGGCACAATACCTCCGAAGCTTCTTGTTGAGGCGTGACGCCATCATGTCTATTCGAGGAACTCCTCAGAGATCAGTTATCGCTGCAAAGACTTCTTGATGAAGTCCCCACTCTCCTGGATGGAGATCGTGTCTGCTGAGGAAGTCTGCTTCCCAGTTGTCCTCTCCCGGAAATGAAGACAGCTGACAGAGCGCTTACGTGATTTTCCGCCCAGCGAAGAATCCTGGTGGCTTCCTCCATCGCGACTGTGCTTCTTGTCCCGCCTTGGCGGTTCACATGAGCTACTGCTGTGACATTGTCTGATTGAATCAGAACCGGTAGGTTGCGAAGAAGAAACTCCGCTTGTCGAAGGCAGTTGTATATGGCTCTTAGCTCCAACACGCTGATGTGTAGACAGGACTCCTGGTCTGACCATAGTCCCTGAAAATGTCTTCCTTGGGTGACTGCTCCCCATCCTCGGAGTCTCGCGTCCGTGGTTACCAGGATCCAGTCCTGAATGCCGAACCTGCGACCCTCTAGAAGGTGAGCACTTTGCAGCCACCATAGAAGAGACACCCTGGCCCTAGGGGACAGTGTTATTTTTTGATGTAATTGTAGATGGGACCCGGACCATTTGTTTAGAAGATCCCATTGAAACGTCCTTGCATGGAACCTGCCGAAGGGAATGGCCTCGTAAGTTGCCACCATTTTCCCCAGAACCCGAGTGCATTGATGAGCTGACACTCTTTTCGGCTTCAGTAGTTCTCGGACCATGTTCTGGAGGTCCTGGACTTTTTCCAACGGGAGGAAAACTTTCTTTTGTTCCGTGTCCAGTATCATGCCAAGGAAGGCTAGTCGAGTTGTCGGAACCAACTGTGACTTTGGTAGATTGAGAATCCACCCATGTTGCTGAAGCACTCTCTGAGAGAGTGCCACGTTCTCCAGTAATTGCTCACTTGATCTCGCTTTTATCAGGAGATCGTCCAAGTATGGGATAATTGTGACTCCTCGCTTGCGCAGGATCACCATAATTTCCGCCATTATCTTGGTGAAAATCCTCGGGGCCGTGGACAGCCCAAACGGCAACGTCTGAAACCGGTAATGACAATCCTGTACCACGAATCTCAGGTACTCCTGATGAGAGGGATATATGGGGACATGAAGGTAAGGATCCTTTTATGTCCAGTGACACCATAACCTCCCCCTCTTCCAGGCAGGCTATCACCGCTCGGAGCGATTCCATCTTGAATTTGAATCTTTTCAGGTACAGGTTCAGGGATTTTAGGTTTAAAATGGGCCTGACCGAACCATCCGGCTTCGGGACCACAAATAGGGTTGAATAATACCCTTTTCCCTGTTGGCTCAGGGGAACCCTGATAATCGCTCGCTGTTGACACAGCGTTTGAATTGCAGCTAGCACTACTTCCCGCTCTGGAGTAGAAGCTGGTAAGGCCGACTTGAAAAATCGGCGTGGGGGCACCTCTTCGAATTCCAGCTTATAGCCCTGGGAGACTATGTCTATCACCCAAGGGTCCACGTCTGACTGAACCCAGACTAGGCTGAATAGTCGAAGGCGTGCCCCCAACTGAGCGGACTCCCGCAGGGGAGCCCCAGCATCATGCGGTGGACTTAGCGGAAGCCGGGGAGGACTTCTGCTCTTGGGAACCAGCCGCAGCAGGTGTCCTCTTGCCTCTACCCTTACCTCTGGCGAGGAAAGAGGAGCCCCGACCTCTTCTGGATCTATGCGACCGAAAGGACTGCATCTGATATTGTGGGGGTTTCTTTTGCTGTTGGGGAACAAAAGGTAAAAAGGTTGACTTACCCGCGGTAGCTGTAGAGATCAGGTCCGCGAGGCAGTCCCCAAACAATACATCACCTTTGTAAGGTAAAACCTCCATATGCCTTTTTGAGTCTGCATCCCCCGTCCATTGGCGGATCCACAAGGCTCTTCTTGCCGAAATAGCCATAGCATTGGCTCTTGAACCCAGTAAACCAATGTCTCTTTGAGGGCCCCTCATATATAAGACTGCGTCCTTAATATGAGCTAATGTTAACAAAATTGTATCCCTATCTAGGGTATCAAGGTCAGCTGACAGTATATCTGTCCAAGCTGCTACTGCACTACATACCCATGCCGACGCAATTGCCGGTCTAAGCAAAGTACCAGTATGAGTGTAGATGGACTTTAGTGTAGTCTCTTGCCTGCGGTCCGCAGGGTCCTTGAGGGCCGATGTGTCAGGGGACGGTAGCACCACCTTCTTGGAAAGGCGTGTTAAGGCTTTGTCCACTGTGGGAGTGGATTCCCAACGTACCCTGTCCTGTGTAGGGAAAGTGTACGCCATAAGAACCCTTTTGGGAATCTGCAGTTTCTTATCTGGAGTTTCCCAAGCTTTTTCACATAACTCATTAATTTCATGTGAAGGAGGAAAATTTATAACCTGTTTCTTTCCCTTAAACATGTGTATCCTCGTGTCGGGCACCGAGGGCTCATCAGTGATATGTAACACATCTTTTATTGCAATAATCATGCACTGAATACTTTTTGTCACCCTGGGGTGCAACCTTACTTCATCATAGTCGACACTGGAATCAGAGTCCGTGTCGGTATCTGTGTCCCTTATTTGTGAGAAGGGATGTTTCTGAGACCCTGACGGGTCCTGTGAGCCGGCACAATCTGTAGATTGATTACCTGCCGACACTCTGGACTCTGCTTTGTCCAGTTTTTCATGCAGTGAAGCTACACTAGCATTTAACATATGCCACATATTCATCCAATCCTGAGTCGGCATCGCCGACTGAGACACACCACTCATCTGTTCCACCTCCTCTTTGGATAAGCCTTCCGTTTCAGACATGCCGAAACACGTACCGACACCCCACACACACACTGGGATATAACTATAAGGGGACAATTCCCCAAAGAAGGCCCTTTGGAGAGACAGAGAGAGAGTATGCCAGCACACACCAGCGCCAACTGACCCAGGGGAAAAAAAACCCAGATAGCGCTTTTACATATAAATGTATACAGAATTCCCCACTCACTGCGCTTTAAATATGTGCCGCCCTCTCTTATTTTCAGCCCTCTGATGCTCAGCAGGGGAGAGTCCGGGGAGCCACCGTTCTCTGCAGCCTCTGTGGAGAAAATGGCGCTGGTTAGTGCTGAGGAATCAAGCTCCACCCCCTCACACGGCGGGCTTCGGTCCCGCTCGAGATTTTGAAAAAAATGACGGTGAT